>NW_028243002.1:0-71455 GCF_964263255.1 Lissotriton vulgaris
GTTAGTGGGCTAACTGTAACTTGTGCACTCGCAATACACTGCAATACACTGCTTATGACCTCACATTTTACATCACTCATAACATAGCCATCAATGAATATATATATATATATATATAACCTACTGTCGGTCACCAGTAGGTAGTTGTAGTTAGGATTTTTTTCAATGCAAAATCTCAAAATTCTATTTGAAATAACTTTAGCGCCGGTTGACAAATCTGCCTGAAAACTTCCTCAAATTTGCCTCGCGGAGCTCCGGTCCTTCCTTGAAAGTTTTGGGGGGATTCGTCAAGCGGGGGCTGAGATAAAAGGGGGGTCCCAAAATGTGTTTTCCCCATGTTAATTTCCATAGGGCGGTCGAACTCACTTTTAGCCCGAACGGCTGAATGGATTACCACCAAACTTGGCAAAATTGTAGGGACTGGTAGCCCGATGTGCCTTTGCTATGTCTCAAGATATGTGCTCCAGTGTATTTTGAGTAATTTAGGTTCAAAAAAATATATATATCTATGGCAGCGCCCCGGTACGCGCACCGGGGAGCGCTCCGGGTGCGCCACACGAGGTGCGCACGGAAAGCTGATTGGCTCTCGGGTGTCTGTAAACATTCAAAACAGTCCGGAGCGGCCGCCATCTTGTGTCTCGGTAGGATTGAGACACAAGAGGTGGAAAAAAAAATGGGGAAATGACCATAAGGGGGCAGGGACAGACCCCCCTGACCCCCTAGGTTTGAAGTGGGGGCCATAAAAGGGCCCAGCGGGGCAAAAAAATATATTTTTTTTGATTTGCGCGGGGGGAGCGCCCGGTACGCGCACCGGGGAGCGGACCGGGGAGCGGACCATGGGGAAAAAAGAATGACAGAGTTTTTAAAAATGTAGCCTTTTTTATAAATTGGAGGTAATTCTAAAAAGAACTGTTTTTTTTCTTCTTTTTGTTGTTTTATATTTTTTTAATTGTTTTTTTAACATTTTTAACTTTTGGGGGGGTTTTCTGAACAGTTTTATATTTTTTTTGTATTTTTCATGGGGAGAAACGAAAAAACAGGGAATTGAAAATGGCTTAACTGGAGCAAAAAAAAAAGAAAAGAAATAATTAGGGTTTATTGGGGCATTTGTGGTTGTCCCCAGCAAGGACGATGAGCTTTACGCTCTGTTCTCCGTAGGAGATGGTCTTCCCACAATATTTACAGGTTATACGGAAATCCGCAAACCGTGGCTGAATGCAAGGCATCGTCTCTCTTGCCTCTTGTCCCGACGGAGTGCGTTGCTTTCTTTTTGAGGTGGTGCTTGTAGTTTGGGGAGGGTTTCTGGCCAGTTCCCTCATCTCTGCAGCAGAATAGTTTATTGGATGCTTGCGCTGCATGTGTCTAATCATTGTGTTGTTTCCGAATGAATATTTTTTATTCGGGTTCCCCCTAGAAAGTTCCATGCCACAGATTAGGCAAGTCACCTTGGCTGCATTTACTTTTTTCTTCCCCTCTGGGATCGAAAAAAACTCCCATATAATGTGTGGTCTTGGCTGGTATGGGGTATTGTGTTCTTCAAGCCATCTTCTCCTCCCCTCCTCCTCCTCCTCCTCCTCTTCCTCCTCTTGTTGACCGCCAATGTAATCTTGAGTTGGTCCTCTTGGTGGTTGTTGTGGTGGTGGTGGTGCAGATGCACCAGCTGCTGCTGCTACTTAAGCCATTATATAGATCAAAAAGGTACAGAGAGGTACAATCAGGTCTTCCTCAGTCAAAGGACAAAGTCAGAATAAGGAAAAAAGGTGGGGTCTTTCATCATTTGGAAAAAAAAAGGCCTGAACCAATGAGAAGTGTTATTTTCAGGTCACAAGACCAGGGATTTCATCATTATGAAACTAAAACTGTTCTGCACTAATTAAAAGTGTTATTTTCAGGTCACATGACCGACGCGCTTACGCTACGCGCGCACTGGGTCGCGTCGCGTAGCGTATGCGCAGCGGATGTTTAAGTTGCGCGAGCGTATTAGCTCGAGTGCTTCCGGGTGCGCTTACTCCGTGCGTATCACGCGGACGCGGCTAGGCGAGAGGTCACGATCAGGTTTTCGTTCGCGACATTGGCGCTAACGGGACGCTTCCCGGTTTGCGCACCGGGGCGCTTCAAACGACTACGCTCTCCGGGGCGCTCACCGGGGTGCGCCCCGGGAGCGCTCCAGGGTCAAAAAATAAATAAATAAATAAATACATTGTTTAAAATACAAATAAAATATAGGATTCAATCATTTTCAAAAATATTACATTTTATAGCTATAGACATTTGCTATTAACCAAATTTTTAAATTCAAAGAAAAAAACATAGGTTTGGGGCCTTATATATTGTTAGGAATTAGCATTTAGAAAACCTATGAAATTCACTGAAAAAACCATAGGTTTCACGCCAGTTATAGTTAGGAATTAGCATTTAAAAAACCTATTTAATTCACAGAAAAAACCATAGGTTTCACACCAGTGATAGTTAGCTGGAAATTTTACTGACATAAAACCATTGAAATTCCCACGTTATAGTTAGTTGGACTCACTATAACTTGCGCGTGTATTGCACTGCTGATGACGTCACATATTACATCACTCATGACATGGTCAGTGACATCACTCATGATTGAAAAACTATTCATGGGTTCCACATAACCTTAACTGTAGACACTGAAGACCTTTTTTATAAAGACCTTCCGCCGCCAGTAACGCACCGGTGGCGCAAGGCCTTCATAAATAAAGTCCTGAATGTTTTCTTTTCTCGACCTCACTTACTGATACTAGAACCTGCAAGCCAATTACGGCCCGTGAACTCTTTCTTAGTAGGTCGCGCACCGTAAAGACAGTTATACCACTGTTAACATTTTTTTTTTACTGTTACTAAGCACCGACACAGTTCCGCTTTACTCAGAGTTAATCACCGCTCCCACGCTTCTACAGGCCAGACGCTATGTCGTATTTCTCTCCTTATCACCCTTTCATCTCCACAATAACAAACAGTTCTCCGCCTGCCACCACATAACAGACTCAGATGCAGAGGCACCAAAGAGTGAACCCATCACCAACTGCCATCTCCGGCTGTTTCCATGGTTACACCTCATTCTGCACCTTGCTGAAGGCACAGGTCAAAAGTTCATGTCTTAACGTTCTACAACAAACTAAGAACACTATTTTCCCTCCAGAAACACCTGCCAATACACAGCTCTGTTACATATCTTGTTTTTTCACACCCAATAGTACTTTTCGTTTAACATAAACATTAACATGGAACGTACTGTTCAATCTCCGCTTGTTACAATCAACCAATCATTTTTATTTTTTAAACCACACCCAGCCTCTTCCTTTTTCTTTATTTAGAATTTCAACTTCTAACTACCATTCCACTTCCAGAACCGATCGGAGGACGACTACAAATCCCTTGAAAATGAAGGTCTGGCTAATAGGACACAGTTATATTCACTGGAGTGAAAAATATGCAGTAAGCAGACGAATTTGCAACCTCGGCTTACCAAATGTACACATAACATGGATTTCCAAAAGAGGATTGAAATGTCACCAATTGATTCCATTGGTGAAAACTTTTATGCATCTCCCAGAACCAGACCTTATAATTGTGCACTGTGGTGGGAACGATCTAGGCACAATCACTGGGGTAGGTCTGGAAATGCTTCTAAAAGACACCTTTCGACAATTGATGACACTTTTTCCTCGATCTGCCTTGGTATATTCCAATATATGCCAAAGACAGAAATGGAATTGGTCCAATCAACATTCTGCACAATTTGAGAAAGCAAGGAGACATGTAAATAAATCTGTTTCTGCGTTCCTCAGAGATTATAGCATGGGTTCTATTTACCACAACAACTTGCGATACCACATGCAAGACGTCTATAGGAGAGACGGTGTTCATTTCATGAATGAGGGAAACAGAATCTTCCTCTGCAACATCAGGCTCTGCATCGGTACTTACTTATAAATGCAGAAAACACTCAATTAACACAAGGGCTCTTTTCAGAGCCACCTTATATCTAAGCACTCAAACTTCTGATTTATCTCCATTTTCACACTCTTGTGAATAGGTGTGCGCGACCGGGTGCGCGCACCCCGTTATTTTTTTCCCGAAAAAAATATATCTTTTTGCGTTTAAGGGCCTAACTGCACACCCCGAGAAAACCTACGCAGCAAGACAATCTCTACCTTCTCCCCTTTCCATGTTTCAACGCTTTGAAATGAACAATATATTGACTCGCAGTGACAAAATGGCGGACAAAACTTCCTGATTTCCTTCGAATCGAACGTGTGCGCACCTATAGATATATAGATATATAATTGACTTTAACTTTAATTTTCCCAACAACTACTGAACGGATTTACACCATTCCAAAAAAAGCGTAATCTGCGAACAAGACTCTACAGTTTCGGCAAATTTCTTATAAATCCATTCAGCCGTTCGACCTGTAGCCGAGTCTAAAGGTCCTATGGAAAATAACATGGAGAAAACACGTTTTAGGACCCCCCTTATATCTCAGCCCCCACTTGACCAATCCCCCCCAAACTTTCAGGGAAGGAGCGCAGCGGACCGAGCCATCTTCTTTGAGAAATTTGCAAAGACTCATCCACCAGGGCCAAAGTTATTCCAAATAGAATGTTGAGGATTTCCTATGGAAACTAGGTCCTAACTATAACTACCTACTGGCGATGTGAACACCACCAAAGTTCACGTTCCTTTTAGGATCAAACCATATGTTTTAAGGGATACATTCACATGCAAGACAGACTTCGCAATATATGTGCTTGTATGCTCTTGTGGTAAGAAATATGTAGGCTCCACCATTCATCCAGCACACGTACGGATCTTACAACACCTGCGAGCAATCGCCAATAATGATCCAACGTACCCTGTAGCCAGACACATACATGAGGCCCACAAAGGTAATGCTAAAAACATCCAATATTTTGTTATTGATAGCATTCCGAAAAACACGAGGGGAGGCAACCGCCCATTAGCGCTACGCCGCCTAGAGTCAAGGTACATCATACTTTTGAACTCTAAGATCCCATTCGGCCTGAATGCGGACGAAGCTTTAAGTGTCCATTTATAACTAACAGTAGTTAGCACATCTGGTTTGCTCTCCTTTCCCCCGAGTACCATTCGAATAACATCTGCAGTTCACGTACTACACAATTCACGGGTTGCACAGGGGCACACAAGAGCACACTTCAGACATAGGAATATGCCTGAGTACACAGCACTTTTTTTCTTTTTATACTCTTGAACACACTTAGACACTTTTACTGCGTATCCCCCTACCTACTCACTCTATTTAGAGAAGTACTATACCCATGGTTGTTCTTAACAGGTCCACTCGCAATATTTTGCCCCCAACTTTAGGTGTGGCATGGTTCACATAACCAGGCTTTACTTTGTCTAAATTACCGGTAGAGATCCGACACACTATACAGTGATCTACGGTACTTTGAGAAACCGCCACGGAAGAATAAGCGAGCCAGTAAGCCCACTTGGGCAGCATTGCAGGCGACTTAGCCGCGACATCACGAGTAGCACCACTACGCATGAAAACACACTAATCGCTACACGCGCAAAGTACTCACACAGCGGCACCCACGGTCTGCGGTATGGTGCGGCTCATCCAAGCCATTCCGGTTTGTCTCAACACACGAACGCTTGACTGATGGAGGCGTCTGTGGGACAATGGGAATCAGGCAAACCAGATGGGCTACTAGGGCAGGACCTTTATTAGGAACATCCATGGCAGGAACACGGGGTAACCGTAGCAAAGTGTGCCAAATTATTTTTTCACGAAATTTCCGCTTACGCTTTTAAAGTCAACCTTATGTCAGCTGTGAATATTAACATGCTGTATGATGAAACGGTTGTGATTATTATTTAAACACATGTTTTGGTGATTTAAGGAATTTACAATATGTTTGGAAAAATAATTCTGAAATAATGCTCGCCATAAGTGTGAAAAGTGAAAAAAGACTTTCCAATACAGGGCTTGCCACAATGTAACCATGGCAACATCTGGATTTAACCTGTATGCTAATTGATAGACACGCCTATGGCTCTGTGCATATATGTACGCGCTTCATGCAAGTGCAGATGTAGTGAACAAGGCAGCAACGCCGAAACGCGTCTAAGCAGACACTGATCTAATAAATCGAGTTTGGATTCAGATTTATTGTGTCAGCGCCTTCTTCAAATCGTACAAGTTTGGCATGACTGAATAAATAGGGTGGAAGTCCTTGAAACCCAACGCTGACCCTCCTCGATTTGGCTGCTCTGTGTACAAGAGGACACCTGCTGGTATTTCTTCGAAAAAAAGACACACAGAGCCCCCCGGAACCTGCAAGAGCCTAAAACCCGAGTTACCTGCCAAAACAGCGAGACGCCGTCTGTCTGGAGATCCACGACGGCTGGAGAGTAGTCGAAGATTTCCAGGTAAGACGGCTGAAAGCTGGAAGTAACGGGAAGCGGGTGATAAAAGTGTTCGGTTCATGGGAGAGGGAGACCCGGTGTGTGAGCAAATATACACGCGGGCAGTGAATCTATGCAAACTGAAGATATTGAACAAAACACAATCAGTATGTCTGCCGAATGGGAAAGGGAGAGAGAGGAAGCTGCTGTAGATGTTTTTACAGACACTGACAAAGGCATAAGCGGCAAAAAACCTCCTAGCGCTCAGGCACAACCGACAGTACTGGATGAAACACGGAAACTACTCATTACATTGGAAAAATTGCGCAAAAAAGAGACTGGGAAATGGTGGGAAGTGAAATCATTAACAAGGTATTTGGAAGTGGGAAGAATCCCAAGAGGGCTCAGAATCTTAGTAGCCCCGACGTATGAAGACCCAGACCCGGCAATGCTACAAATGTGGGCAGAAAACAGCGCCAAATCTTCAGAAAATATGCTGAAAATTCTAATTCAGTTCGCAGACAGTGATAGACAGAAAATGATATCTCGTATCAATGAAATAATGCAACAACTTGAAAAGAAACCAAATCAGGATGAGATCACCAAGAGCCTCAATGAAATCAAAGAAAGAGTTCTGAAACAAGAAACAGAAATAAAAGAACGCAAAGCGATAAAATTTCAGCGGGACCGCAATGATTATTTAAGCGGGAGAATTTATACTTTTGCCAAAAAATACGACCAAATAAGAAGGCAATCCCCCCTAAACCACAGACAAGTGGGGCAAATACAACAGTTGAACTAAGCGAGAATGAAATAAGTTCAGAGTATGAAACGGATGGGGAGGCAGGCACAGGCCCACCACCAACACCTGCACAAGAATTGGCTTTTTAAGACTGCAGCGCCTCAGAACACTGAGGCCACGTTTCCCTTCGAAACAAGATTTGGGAGCAGACAAAGGAAAAACGAACAACAAGAACCAAAAACAACAACCAAAAGCAGGAGAAGAAAAAACAGACGGTGGAGAAAAACAAGGTCAAAATCTAAAACAGAACAAATCACAAAACAGACGCTATAAACGCCGTTAATGGAAGCACAAAATGAAACAGACAACACAGTCATTAATCTAACAGATATGGAATTCAATGCACAAGAACTTGAAATTTTATCTCTGGGACTGTCATACTGCTCCAACACTAACTTTGATTATGCCCAGACCCGAATTGATTTGTTTCAATACGTCCGAAAACTGAAACTACTAAAGTACTTCACAAACGCTAAAAAACGGCCAACTACAACAACACAGATGGATGATCATGTTCAACAACTGTCAGTGGCTAATATGGAGGCTCTAGAAGATTTAATAGATTTGGAACAAGAAACTGTAGGCGAAGGAATAACACCCAGTGGAGCAGCATCCACATCAGAAATTAACATTTATGCCTCAGTTAAAACAAACTTCAAACCCATGTCTCAATTCATGCCGATAATGGTCAAAGACAATCTGGATTTATTCTCAGACAACGTCATTAAAGATCTAAAAGACCTGTCCCTGCAAAGTACCAAAGAATATTGGACAGAAAATGCAGACCACAGAAGGAAATATAACAACTTAATGACACGGATCAAATCAAGATCAGATGTGGTAGTCAGATGGTCAGACAAGGGGGGCAATGTGGTATTGTGGCCCCTCAAAATGTACAACAAGGAAGCTTTGACTCAGCTTCAAGATAAAGATTGCTACATAAGGGTAAGCCCTACCCATAACGTGGGCATCCAAGAGAAATATCATAATGAGTTGTATAGATGGAAGGGAATGGGCCTCATCAATAAGGACGAGTTCAATTACCTTAAAAATGACTATCCGATCACACCTCAACTGTACCTAATACCCAAGGTTCACAAAAATGAAGAAACACCACCCGGGCGGCCGATAATATCAGCGATTGGCAGCCTATTTGAGAAAATGAGCATTTTCATTGACTCTTTCCTACAACCAGAGGTCAAAAAACTCCCTGCCTATATCAGAGACACAAGTGATTTTCTGGCAAAAATCTTTGATATCGACTGGCATGACAACTACAAGTTTATGACACTGGATGTTCAATCGCTATACACCAGCATTAGACACCGAGATGGCCTCAATGCCATGAAATACTACCTTGGAAGCAGACCCATTGAATAATATCATCACACACAAATGTTGTTGGAAATGGCTGAGTGGTGTCTGACAAACAACACATTTATCTTTGACAGACTTCATTATAAACAGCTCCAGGGGTCAGCCATGGGAACTTGCTTCTCCCCCAGCTATGCGAATCTGCATATGGGCTGGTGGGAGGAGCGGGTCCTTAAAGTCCAGCACAAAGATACTATGCAAAATAATGTGGTGATGTACAAAAGGTACATCGATGACATTTTTATTCTATGGCAAGGCAGTGTTGAAGAAGCGGAAAGATTTGCATTGGCTTTGAATGAAAATGTATTGAATCTTAAGTTTACATGCAATACCAACGCTGATAATATCCAATTTCTTGACCTAGAATTATATGTACAAGATAACAAAATACAGACACGTACATATAGAAAACCTACCGCAGGAAATGCCCTTCTACATGCGCACAGTTTCCACCCCACACCATTAAAACAGTCAATTCCCTATGCTGAGTGCCTGAGAATGACACGTAACTGCAGCACTAATGAAGGTCTCTCCAGTGCCAAACAAGAGTTGTTCAAAAGACTCAGGAAGAGAGGATACACTGACAGTACATGCCAAAGGGCCGAAGACAAGTGCAGAGGGAAGAACAGGAAAGATCTAATTTTCCCAGTAACAGTGACAAAAACAACAGACCCCAACAGTAAAGACCCTCCCAGATTAATAACTGGTTACAATAGATATCATAGTAACCTACGGAAAATCCTGAGAAGACACTGGCCGCTAGTTCGGGGAGACACAAGCATAGGTGAATCAGTGGGTAAAAGTCCTTTAATGACATTCAGAAAGGCAAAGTCAATGAGGGAGGAATTGGGCTGTAATGCGCCAGCACTCAAAAAGACCAAAAATTGGCTAGATTCCCAAAAGGGCTTCAAAAAGTGTTCAAAATGCAAAGCCTGCACCCACGGCGTGAACACCACCAAAGTTCACGTTCCTTTTAGGATCAAACCATATGTTTTAAGGGATACATTCACATGCAAGACAGACTTCGCAATATATGTGCTTGTATGCTCTTGTGGTAAGAAATATGTAGGCTCCACCATTCATCCAGCACACGTACGGATCTTACAACACCTGCGAGCAATCGCCAATAATGATCCAACGTACCCTGTAGCCAGACACATACATGAGGCCCACAAAGGTAATGCTAAAAACATCCAATATTTTGTTATTGATAGCATTCCGAAAAACACGAGGGGAGGCAACCGCCCATTAGCGCTACCCCGCCTAGAGTCAAGGTACATCATACTTTTGAACTCTAAGATCCCATCCGGCCTGAATGCGGACGAAGCTTTAAGTGTCCATTTATAACTAACAGTAGTTAGCACATCTGGTTTGCTCTCCTTTCCCCCGAGTACCATTCGAATAACATCTGCAGTTCACGTACTACACAATTCACGGGTTGCACAGGGGCACACAAGAGCACACTTCAGACATAGGAATATGCCTGAGTACACAGCACTTTTTTTCTTTTTATACTCTTGAACACACTTAGACACTTTTACTGCGTATCCCCCTACCTACTCACTCTATTTAGAGAAGTACTATACCCATGGTTGTTCTTAACAGGTCCACTCGCAATATTTTGCCCCCAACTTTAGGTGTGGCATGGTTCACATAACCAGGCTTTACTTTGTCTAAATTAACGGTAGAGATCCGACACACTATACAGTGATCTACGGTACTTTGAGAAACTGCCACGGAAGAATAAGCGAGCCAGTAAGCCCACTTGGGCAGCATTGCAGGCGACTTAGCCGCGACATCACGAGTAGCACCACTACGCATTAAAACACACTAATCGCTACACGCGCAAAGTACTCACACAGCGGCACCCACGGTCTGCGGTATGGTGCGGCTCATCCAAGCCATTCCGGTTTGTCTCAACACACGAACGCTTGACTGATGGAGGCGTCTGTGGGACAATGGGAATCAGGCAAACCAGATGGGCTACTAGGGCAGGACCTTTATTAGGAACATCCATGGCAGGAACACGGGGTAACCGTAGCAAAGTGTGCCAAATTATTTTTTCACGAAATTTCCACTTACGCTTTTAAAGTCAACCTTATGTCAGCTGTGAATATTAACATGCTGTATGATGAAAAGGTCGTGATTATTATTTAAACACATGTTTTGGTGATTTAAGGAATTTACAATATGTTTGGAAAAATAATTCTGAAATAATGCTCGCCATAAGTGTGAAAAGTGAAAAAAGACTTTCTAATACAGGGCTTGCCACAATGTAACCATGGCAACATCTGGATTTAACCTGTATGCTAATTGATAGACACGCCTATGGCTCTGTGCATATATGTACGCACTTCATGCAAGTGCAGATATAGTGAACAAGGCGGCAACGCCGAAACGCGTCTAAGCAGACACTGATCTAATAAATCGAGTTTGGATTCAGATTCATTGTGTCAGCGCCTTCTTCAAATCGTACAAGTTTGGCATGAATGAATATATATATATATATATATATATATATATATATATATATATATATATATATATATATATATATATATATATATATGGCGATAGCCAGTAGGTATATATAGTTAGGATTTTTTCTCTATGTAACTTTTGAAAATTCTATGTCTAATAACTTTGGTGTTTGTGGACGGAATCGGCTGAAATTTTCAGGAAAATGGCACATTTTGTTTCTGAGCAGCCCCTGAAAATTTGGGGGGGTTTCGTCAAGGGGGGGCCGAGAAAAAAGGGGGTCCCAAAACGCGTTTTTAACATTGAGTTTTCCATAGGGCGTTTGGCCTCACTTTTAGCTCGAACGGCTGAATAGATTTGCACGAAACTTGGCAAAATTGTAGGGACTGGTAGCACGATGTGCCTTTGCTGGGTCTCAATATATGTGCTCCAGTGGATTTTGAGAAATTAACGTTTAAAAAAAATTATATATCTGTGACAGCGTCCCGGATAGCGCTCCAGTTCGCGTACTTTTCGCGTAACGGAGCTTTGCGAAGCGAAGCTGATTGGCTCTCCGGTGTCTGTCAACATTCTAAACAGTCCGGAGCGGCCGCCATTTTGTCTCTCGGTAGGATCGACAGAAAAGAGGAGGAGAAAAACGAAGGGGGAATTTAATGAAAGGGGGCAAGGTAGACCCCTCTTGACCCACTAGGAATGATGTTGAGGTTAATAAAGGGTCCAGTGGGAAAAAAAAAATTGATTTTTCACGGTAGAACAGGGTCGCGAACAGGTAGCGAAACGGGAATTCGCCATTTTGTATTTCGTTTTAATTAAATTACAGGGTATAAGGGGGTAAGGGAGACGTATCCTGACCCTTTATGTTTTCTGAGGGTGGCTGAGGAGGCTCATATATGTTGATACATGTCTTCCAGCGGCTGAGCGTGAGCGTTTTTTTTTTTTGCTGCCTGACGTCTGTTAACGTTCGATTCGAAGGAAATCAGGAAGTGTTGACCGCCATTTTGTGACTGCGAGTAAATATTTTGTTAAAAATAATTGTTATAAATTAATCCGTATTGATAAACATTGTCTGCGCCATCTTGCCTTTTTTCCAATGCCACAATTTTGTCGTGCACGGCAGCCATTTTAGATGCCTTGACCAGACCCACTCTCTGCACGTCGCCGATCCTCAGCATGGCTCCCCACCCTCGCAAGCATCTCCCCCACGCACTGGTCACCCCGCTCTTTCTCTCATGCATGGGCCATAAACCTCCCCCCATCTGCGCTGTTCTTCCCTGAGAATCACACCCTGTGCCCGCCCGACACCTCCCTTTCACCCTATTCACTACCGCACCCTCTGACACTCCTCTTCCTCTGTGTCTAATTGTCCAGGCCGGTCCTAGG
Source organism: Lissotriton vulgaris (assembly GCF_964263255.1). Taxonomy (NCBI): domain Eukaryota; kingdom Metazoa; phylum Chordata; class Amphibia; order Caudata; family Salamandridae; genus Lissotriton; species Lissotriton vulgaris. The sequence continues at coordinate 12,461 of NW_028243002.1, forward strand.
CTATCACCTAGCCGTGCAGATGTAGTTTATGGCCCCAACTTTAAAGAATCACCCCTCTTCAAAGGAGTTACAGTAGATCAAGGCCCCCACCTCATGAGATCCGTCACAGCACACGTGTTCCTACTATCTGATAACCATCCTGTATTGTGATTGGGGAGGGGATTCTCACTGTGAGGGTGTGTGGGACCGAGCCTAAAGCGGAAGATTCCAGGGATGCCTCTTTGTACATCAAAGTTTTTACAATTATGTGTCACATTAAAAATATATAGCACTCCAACAAAGTAGTAGGATTATAAAACTTTAATAACTTATAAATATATACAACGCAACAAAAACAGTAAACACATTTAAAAAAAAATTTGAAAAAAGAAGCAGCAATGGTCAGTAGCTGTCTTTTGTGCGAATAGTCCCAAGGCAGCACAACGTGCTGAGTTCTGGACGGCACCCAGGTGATGTCACCTGGGTGCCGCACTGGTTTTTGGTATCCTACAAAGCTGCTCCAAAAAACGGCGTGGGGCGCCCCGGGGGGGGGGGGGGAGGCCTCGTCAGTAGCGGTCTGTTGTGCGAATAGTCCCAAGGCAGCAGAACGCGCTGAGATGTGGATGGCATCCAGGTGATGTCCAGTAAGTTGCCGCACTGGTTTTGGTATCCTACAATGCTGCTCCGAAAAACGGCGTGGGGCACCCCGGGGAGGGGGGGTGGAGGCGGCGTGAACGGGCCTCCCCAGGTGGAGGCTCGTCTGCTGTAGTGGGGCGCCCCTTTACCGTTTCAGTTGCCATTCCGCCCGCTTTTGGTACACTGTGCCAAAATCCACCATTCAGCTGAGTTGCGCCCACTCTTGCGGTGCAGCGATAGGCGGCTGCCACAGGACTCTCAAAATGGCGGCCGACTCTTCGGATTTGGGCCTGGTCCACTAAAATGGCCCTGGGACACCTTGGAACTCGGACACTTGTCTGCTAGGGCTTGGGCCCCATTCTCGAAAGCGTCCCCTCAGCCTTGAAGATTCTACAAAAGTCTTGGGGGCCCCCGACTCCCGCAGGCTTCCGGTGGGGAGCGGCTGTCATGATTGCTTGCAGAATGGCCACGACGGAGCTACGAGATGGTGGTGCTCTCATGCTGACGCCAGCTTCAGTCTGAAACATCCAGAAACACTGTAGACTATCAATTCGATGAGTTCCGGTGGAGCCCCAACGTGACCCGGTAGGGAAGAACTTGCCCTCCCCTTTTTTGAGTGATGGTTCTTGTTGCCTGTCCCCTCTGTTGTCATCTAACAGAACCTTTTTGGATTGCCGAGTGAGAAAAAAAAAGGTGGGGCTTTCATCGTTTGGGAAAAAAAAATGTTTTAATCCAATGAAAAGTGTTATTTTTAGGTCATATGATCAAGCCTTCCATCATTAGGAAGCCAAAAGTAAAATGAACCAATGAAAAGTTTTAAAAACAAGTCACATGACCTGTTATGCGGCTTTGGGCTATAAAAAGCCCAAAAAATCCGTTGGCCCGTGAGGCGGCATCAGTAGCGGACCGATGTGCGAATAGGCCGAAGGCAGCACAATGCGCCGAGATCCGGATGGCACCGAGGTGGTGTCCAGCAAGTTGCCGCACTGGTGTGGCCATCCTACAATGCTGCGCCGAAAGTCGCCGTGGGGTGCCCTGTTGGCCTGTGAGGTGGCGTCAGTAAGTGGGGGCTGTTTGAGGATCTGACTGCATTGGAAAGCAATGTGATGCGGTGCCTCGCCCCCAAGATGGAGGCTCCTCGGCTGCAGTGGGGCGCCCTTTGGTGTTTCACTCGCTATCCAGCTGAGTTGCGTCCGCACTTGCGGCTACAGTAGGCCGAAGGCAGCACAACGCGCCGAGATCTGGATGGCACCGAGGTGTTGTCCAGCAAGTTGCCGTACTGATGTGGCCATCCTACAATGCTGCTGGGGGGGGAGGCGGCGCAAATGAGCCTCTCCCGCCTCTCCAGGTGGAAGCACTTCATCTGCAGTGGGGCGCCGTCTAGCTGACTTTCGCCCGCTCTTGCTGCTACAGCGATAGGCGGCTGCAACAGGACTCTCAAAATGGTGGCCTGTTCTTTGGATTTGGGCCTGGTCCACTAAAATGGCCCTGGGACACCTTGGAACTCGGACGCTCGAATTTTTTTTCTTTTCCTCCACATGCAAAAAAGGTAAATGCCCGGTACGTTACCTGCCTCATCTGCCATGATGTACTCTCCAGAGGAACCGAAAAAAAATATAGTTATGGTAATTATACCATGTATCGTCATATGGAGAGGTGCCACTCGATTAATTATAGTGCTGCCCAAATTCGAGATTTGGTGGATAACCCCCGACCTGTCAGTACATCCACCAATGAAGTGGCAGTGACAGCATCAGAGGCAAGGGAAACGGTTCTAAATCTTCAGAAGAACTTTGGACAAATGAAAATGACATGTTTAACTTGCGGCAAATTAATTTTATGTGGAGAGAGGAGTGTTAGTCTAATCAATAGAGCTTATGAACATCATCATAGTCGATGGTTGGTGGAGACATTTTGACTATATCCTGGACCTGCTCGGCCTCGCCCAAAATGGCGCCGGTATAAATGGGACTCGTAACTCCTTGTTGTGTACTGGTTGCCCAACCTTGATATCACGAGATACGTATGCAGTTTTGAAGCACATGGCGGGCGGGGACGAGAATTGATTGAACATTTCGACATCCCTATTGATATTAAGTTCTGATGTGTTATTGATTACTGTACTATTGAAAGTTTGAATTAACGTCACCCATGGTACTTGCCCGCAAATGTATATCTAGATAATTTTATTGTAACTGGCTTGTCGTATTTTAATGATAAAATGTACGTCCATCGATTCCGCAACTGTTAGACACCTTAGTTCTTGCAACCAAATTGCCCGCCCGTTACGTTCTTCTACAGTGTAAATGTCCCCACATCATATACGATTCCAGTTTGCTCCGTGGCCGGCCCACGTGGTTATAGGCCCGTATTTGTATACTGACATTTTCACAATAAAGGTTTTTAAAACAAAACATGGTAGTAGTACTTACATTGGTAAAGTTTTGAATAATAGCCACTGTTTTCGAATCAGTAAAAGGCAAGTGAAATAAAGCAGTCCAATTACATGACGGTTAAAAGGTATAATACGCAGGAACGCAGTAAAGATAAATGGTCAAGGGCTGTTGTGTTTTCTACTCCTGCAACATAAAGTGATCGATAAGAATCTGATATTCATGCCTATCAGCGACTAAGACAGCAGGCCGAGCCTCTTTTGCTCAACGGTTCCCTCATGGGACGAAGAAACGCCCTTTTTCTCGAAAAAGGAATATTTTACTTGCAGGACAGTTGTAAATTTCCCGGGAAAATACATTAGCCTGGAACATTGTTAGTGATAAACTGTAAATGCATCTGGGTCCTTTGCTTTACAAGTCATATTGAGAAAAAAAAAGGTGGGGCTTTCATCATTTGGGAAAAAAAATGTTCGAAAGCAATGAAAAGCGTTATTTTTAGGTCATATGACCAAGCCTTTAATCATTAGAATAACAAAAGTAAAATGAACCAATGAAAAGTTTTATTAACAAGTCACATGACCTGTTATGCTTACGTTACGCGCCGCGCTCTGGATCGCTTCCGGGAAGCTGCGCCTCGCGCACCGGAGCACTTCCGGGTGCGCTAACGCGACGCGTTATATGACGCATTACGCGACAACGTAGGTCCAGAATATAGTCAAAATGTCTCCAACAACCAGCGGTCGGAACACAACCCCTTTCAGTAGTCCAAAAAGTTCTGTAAAATGACAACAGAAGGGACAGGCAACAAGAACCATCACTCAAAAAAGGGGAGGGCAAGTTCTTTTCTACCGGGTCACGTTGGGGCTCCACCGGAACTGATCGAATTGGTAGTCTACAGTGTTTCTGGATGTTTCAGATTGAAGCTGGCGTCAGCATGAGAGCACCCCGTGGCTACGTCGTGGCTATTCCGCGAGCAATCATGGCAGTCGCTCACCACCGGAAGTCTGCGGGAGTCGGGGGCCCCGGTGACTTTTGTAGAATCTTCAAGGCTGAGGGGACGCTTTTGGGAATGGGGTCCATGCCCTAGCAGTCAAGCGTCCGAGTTCCAAGGTGTCCCAGGGCCATTTTAGTGGGCCAGGCCTAAATCCGAAGAGCCGGCCGCCATTTTGAGAGTCCTGTGGAAGCCGCCTATCGCTGCACTGCAAGAGTGGGCGCAATTCAAGTGGATGGTGGGCGAGACGCTGTAGCCGCAAGAGCAGGCGCAACTCAGCTGGCCGGTAAAGCGCTGGGGTGTACCTGAAAAACCTCCACCTGGGGAGGTGGGGGAGGCTCGTTCGCGCCTCCTCTCCCTTCTAGTGCATCCCACGCCATTTCCTGGCGCAGGAATATGTGATGGTCGGACTAGGGCACCGCAGGACGTGTCTTCAGGTCGAACGGATTGTGGGACAAGGTCCAGAATGGAAGAGTCACCAAAAGGCAAAAAGTTCCGCTTGACCCCGGGAGCCGGCCGCCTATGTCGGGGGCGATCTCAGGCCCCACCAGGGCAACAAGACTTGGGGAGGGGGTCGGAGCCAAGCGCCCCCTCCGAGTCCGCGCCATCACAGCGCCCCTCGGGGGCCTCCGTCAAGCGGTTTAGGGAGGCACCGCATCACATTGTTTTCAAATGCAGTCAGGTCCACAAACGGCCCCCACTTACTTTGAGAATAGTGAAGCTGCAGCAGGTGCAAATAAGCTTCAGACAGTGTTACAAGCGCTGCTCAGAACTCTGAACTATGGCACCCAACATCCAGGACTTATGCCATTTGTGCAAGGCAGTGACATCGAAGCAACTCAGGGACCAAAACCATGAACGTACACTCATGTATGAAAATCTTACTATTGATGCTTGACTGAGGCCAAGGAGATCAGAGTGCATGAGTCTCATGCTCGATCGATTGAGCTAGCCGGATCGGGCAACAAAAAGTATAAAATAGTTATGTAAATAGTTATTTAATAAAATGTTTTACCCTGTTACTTTGCTGGTGTGTTGTATATATTTATAATATTTGCATAGGGTTTGTCGTTATTTTGGGTGGGGTGGGTGGCGGAGCCGAGCTGTCTTGCAGCCATCATGGTGTGGAGCTCAGTTCATCTCACTAGTTTCGTATTTCTCATGAGGGGTTGTTCTTAATGTTTCTAATTTAGCGAGGTCTAAAAGAGATCCCATTAGTGGCCTACTGATTTTGCTCGATTCCTTTTTTGTTTTTTAAACGATTTTTCACTATCTGCAAAGACTAAACAGAGTATTGCGACTCTGTGCTTGTTTGTAAATAGAGAATGAACCAAAGAGAACCAATTCTAAAACAGTAAATGCTTGGATAACAATCAATCAAATGGCGAGAGAAGCAGGCACGACGGATTACAACGGGGCAAAGGCCTGCGTTAACTACCCTTCACTATCTGCAAAGAGAGAGTACTCCTAAGAGAAAAGAGGGGGGGGGCAGCGTTCAAAGCACATCAGCGTGCATAAACACGAAAATGTTTTTACCTATCACGTACTTGACATTTGACAGCTTTTGATATTTGCTATTAAAAAACCATTGAAATTCACTGAAAAAACCATAGGTTATAGACCATATATAGTTAGGAATTAGCATTTACAAAACCTTGAAAATTCACTGAAAAAGCCATAGGTTATAGACCATATATAGTTAGGGATTAGCATTTACAAAACCTTATTTTACTCGCAAAAAACCATTGAAATTCGCATATATAGTTAGTTGTGCTAACTATATATCGCGCACCCGCATTCCACTGCTGATCATGTCGCATATTACATCATTCATGACATGGTCAGTGACATCACTGATGACATCACTGATGACAACATCCAGTGACTGTATGTTTCTGTAAAGTTAAAATATGTCTTACATATTGAAGAATGAGTGGATGTATAAGTGTCTGGATGAAGGATTTAGTAGGTGCATGACTGACTGTATGAGTGAGTGATTAAATGTGTCTCACTGGGTGCATGGGTTAGTGACTAAACTGTCTTAATTTGTGCATCATTATGTCTGTTGTTCTGTAAACTGCTGCATGTGTTGATCAGTAGCTATATGAGTAACTATATGGGTTATTGATTGGTTGCCCAAGTATTTGTATGGGAGACTGAGTGTGTGTGTGGGTGGCTGGGAGGTGTATGACTCTGTGCATCGATGTGTGAGCAGTTGATTCACTAGATGTATGGGTTCAAAAGTGCATGTGGAAACAGCTGCATGGGCGGTTGACTGTGTGCATGAGTGTATTGGTGAGTGAATGGATATCTCAGTGTTACATGTCAAAGTGAGTACAAATGTAAAACACAGTACATGTGAGAGTTGACATATATAAATAACTGTGCATAAGACCCAGTGAATGTGTGAGTGGCTGTATGGATCATTGTGAACTTGTATCAGTGATTGTATAGGGGAGTAAATATGTGTTAGAATATGTTTGAATTAGTAAGGTGTGTATAACTGTATAGTTGAGGAAATGGAGGTGTGAGTGATTCTTTGCATGACTGACTCTTTGCATGACTGACTAGATGTATGAGTAACTCCATGGATGAGTGACAATCTGTGAGTGTCTGTTTACACTGATTGTATCTAAGGTTATATTAGAGTCTGAAGAGGTTCATCGTATTATCACATGAATGATATTATCAGTGATATGATCAGTAATGTCAAATGAGATGTCATCAGTGATGTCATCAGTGATGTCATTTGAGATGTCATCAGTGATGTCATCAGTGATGTCACTGACCATGTCATGAATGATGTAATATGTGACATGATCAGCTGTGGATTGCGGGTGCGCGATATATAGTTAGCGCAACTAACTATATATGCGAATTTCAATGGTTTTGTGCGAGTAAAATAAGGTTTTGTAAATGCTAATCCCTAACTATATATGGTCTGTAACCTATGTTTTTTTCAGTGAATCTTCAAGGTTTTGTAAATGCTAATTCCTAACTATATATGGTCTATAACCTATGGTTTTTTCAGTGAATATATATATCTATATATATATATATATATATATATATATATATATATATATATATATATATATATATATATATATATATATATATATATATATATATATATATATATATATATATATATATATATATATATATATATATATATATCACCCAAAGCTTGCTCAGCAGTTCAAAGCCGCAATCCCAAGAAGGTTAGGAACATCCTTTATTTAAATGAAAGACAGCCAGCTTCGCATCCCATATGGCAGTCCATTGGCCCACGCGTTTCGGAGAATTCTCTCTCCTTCTTCTCGGGCCAATGCGAGCACTTGGAAACATTCACTGCTGGAACTTCAAACCCTGCATGCTATTTGAAAGTCACTAATTGGCCTCCGGTGTGCCCTCAATGTTCACATTGGTCCCATTGCATGCTGGTTAATGTAGTTCCCCATTTTTTTGCATACTTTTTGCTCTATATATATATATATATATATATATATATAGGGCTATATATCTATATATATCTATCTATATTACCTACTGGCGGTCGCCAGTAGGTATATATAGTTAGGATTTTTTCCCTATGGGATTTTTGAAAATTCTATGTCTAATAACTTTGGCGTTTGTGGACGGAATCAGCTGAAATTTTCAGGAAAATGGCACATTTTGTTTCTGAGCAACCCCTAAAAATTTGGGGGGTGTTCGTCAAGGGGGGGCCGAGAAAAAGGGGGGTCCTAAAACGCGTTTTTCCCATGTTAATTTCTATAGGGCGGTTGGCCTCACTTTTAGCCCGAACGGCTGAATGGATTTCCACGAAACTTGGCAAAATTGTAAGGACTGTTAGCCCGATGTGCCTTTGCTAGGTCTCAATATATGTGCTTCAGTGGATTTTGAGAAATTAACTTTCAAAAAAAGAGATATATCTGTAACAGCGCTCCGGGCTGCGCTCCGGTTCGCGTAACGGAACTTTGCGATGCGAATCTGATTGGCTCTCCTGTGTCTGTCAACATTCTAAACAGTCCGGAGCGGCTGCCATCTTGTCTCTCGGTAGGATCGAGAGACAAGAGGAGGCCAAAACAAAGGGGGAAATTACCATAAGGGGGCATAGTAGATGCTCGTTGACCCCCTAGGTTTTATGTGGAGGTTTTAAAAGGGCCCAGCAGGGCAAAAAAAAAAAATTTTTTTTTTTTTGCGTGGTGAGCGCCTAGTCCGCGAACCGGAAAGCGTTCTGGGCAGCGTACTATAAGGAAAAAAGAATGATAGACTTTTCAAATACTGTATGTTAATTGTTTGTTGTTTTTGTTGATTATTTTTTTTTTCTTTATTTTTTCTTTATTTTTTTTTATTTTGATTGTGTTTCATAATTTATTAAATTTTCTAACATTTCATTGTCAGAATTTTCATATTTGTCATTGAATATATTTTGAAGTCTATGAGGGTGTAAAATGTCCTCATTTTTAAGCAGGTTATCCACTGCTTCCACACATTGAAGTAGTTCCTGGTCCCTACTTTCATCCATAAATTCATCAATGTTTCCTTGGCTGTTCTCTTCCAGTACAATTTTAAATTGAACTTGCTGCTCGTCTTCCATTTTGCCTGAAATTTGGATTAAAAAATATATATTACTAGAGATAGGGCACTGTTGGGATTAATTTTGGATAGGCAGTTTTTATCAGTGAATTTATCTTTTGGCAGTGTATAGTATCAGAGTGGAAGTAGGACTATAAAAAAGTGTATGTGATTTAACCAAGAGAAGCCTAACTCCATCCATAACTATAACAGAGAAGTCTATCTAAATCTATAACTACTACAGAGGGATAGTATATAACTATCAGAAAAAGTTTACCATATTAAGTTATAGTGCACTATATACTTCAGTTTTAAAAATAACAACTTACCTTCACAAACAAGTTGAAGTGTTTAGTAACTATTCAAATGTAATGTACAACAAGAAGTAGCAGTCAAAATGGCTGTGTTTTCTTCTCTTCCTTTATATATATTCAGGTATATAACCAATCAAATATCAGGTAATAAAAGTAGAAAATGAAAGTAACATTTTCATTGGTTGTCAATTCCAACACTTCAGATGTGTTTTGTGAAGTAATTTACCTCACGGTATTTAGAGAGGTCTACAGGCTTAATGGCTAAATGGAATTTCAATCAAATTTGTGAAAATGAAAGGGATTGTTATGTAGTATGAGGTAATGTATATTTGGTGAAAGTGTCTCCAGTCGTTTTTCTGTGAATTACTTTCCCACCTTTTTTATTGGACCGCTTCCCGGTATGCGTCCCGGTCCGCGAACCAGCAGCGTAACGGGAGTCCACCATTTTGTGTTTCGGTCGAATCAAGATACAAGATGGAGGGCAAATAATGTTCAGAATGGGTAGAAGGGGGCACGGTAGATGTATCTTGACCCCCTAGGTTTTCTGAGGGTGGCTGAGGAGGACCATATGTGCGGGAAAAAAACATTTTTTAAAATAATTTTGCGCGGTTAGCTTCCAGTTCGCGTACCGGGTAGCGCTCTTGGAGCGTAGTTTGATGAAAATTAGAGAAAAAAGTTAGAGAAAAATAATAATTGTGAGTGATCAGATGTAGGGTAGCTCTGAGAAGAGCTTTTGGGTTTATGGTACATTTTGGTACTTATAAGTAGGTACCAATGCACAGTCTTAAATTCAAAATGAAAATTCTGTTGCCCTCATCTGAGAAGTGAACTCCATCTCCTCTGTAGATATCTTGCATGTAGTAACTCAAGTTATTGTTGTACATGGAGCCCATTCCATGGTCTCTCATGTAAGCTGAAACAGATTTGTTTACATGCTTCCTCGACTTCTCAATTTGTGGACAAAATTGATTGGACCACCTCCATTTCTGTCTTTGGCATATATTTGAATATACCAAGGCAGTTTGAGGGAAAAGTGCCATTAATTGCTCAAAGGTGTCCTTTAAAAGCATTTCCAGACCTACCCCAGTCAAAGTGCCCAAATCATTACCTCCACAGTGCACAATTAACAGGTCAGGTTTTGGCAAATGCATAAAGGTTTTCACCAATGGTATCAATTGGTGACATTTTAATCCTCTTTGGCCCAACCACTTAATTTCCACATCTTGTAAATTGAGGTTAGGTAAATTTCTGTTCTCAGCATACCTTTGAGCCCAGTAGATGTAACTATGTCCAACAATCCAGACATTAAACATGGTGAGAGAAGGTTGGGCTGCAGTCAGATGAAGTGTGGTAATGAAAGGGCAGTTGAAACAGTAGGAGTTTGTAAAGAAAAAAAACTGTGGATTTCCAGTGCTAATGATTCATTAGCAGTGATTGGTGCATTTCCATTTCTGAAAACAGAAAGTTAGGGTGCATGGTTGTGTTCTTTGAAAGATGTAATTTGAATGGTCAAGGAAAAAACATTTAATGAAAGATTGCACTGGATACGCAGGTGCACTGAGAGCTCAGAGTTCAATTGAAACATTGTTGTGTGAACTTGCAAACATGAGAGGTCTTTCAGGAGGTGGTTGCTAAGCAAAAAAGGCAGAGAGGGCAGAGGGGGGAAGGGTTTTGATTTGAAAAAAATGAGGGAAGAGTTATGATTGGCTAATATGAGAGATATGTGTAATGAATATCTGTATTTCTGTGCTTTCTATAGCTGCAGCCTCTGGAGTGCATCCTCTTTGTTCTGCTGAAGACAATTTGGAGTATTTCTGAGACTGTTTTGAAACTCAAAAAGTATTTGCTAAGGTGAGAAAAGATTTATTTAATTTAGATAGAGAATAGTATGATTTAAGGAGAAAATGATGAAGAAAGCTGTGTTTTTAAAATGTGGCTTTGTCTCAAGTGATATACAAATAGATATTGTTTCTTTGAGAATTTGTAGTTGCATATTCGGTTTAGCATTCTGGCATGCAGTAACACAAGATGTCACTGACCATGTCAAGAATGATGTAATATGTGACATGATCAGCAGTGGATTGCGGGTAACAGTATCTTTTGTTTACTCCCTATAGCTGTCTTTCTTGTAACATACCTGTCTGTTTCCTTCCCTTATACTTACTGTTCTTTTTTTTAAAACATTTTTTTGGTTCGCTCCCGGTTCGCGTACCGGAGTGCGAACCGGGAAGCGAACTAAAAGAAATAGAGGTTGGCAGAGTTTCAAAAATTCTACCAATTTTTTTATAATGGGGAGGTAGTTCTGAAAAGAAATTTTTTTTTGTTTTTGTTGTTTTAAATTTTTTTTATTATTTTTCTGAACATTTTATTTATTTTTTTTGTATTTTCTGAACATTTTGATATTTTTTTGTTTTTTTTGGGGGAGGGGGGAAACAAAAACGATTCATTGAAAAGGGCTCAACAGGAGCAACGAAAAAAGAGAAGAATTTATTGTTTGGGGCGTTTCGGGCAAACATGATTGTTAATAGCTTTCATAATTAGAGTAATGCTACTTTCTCTGTAGCAAATGATTTGGTTACAGCGCACGCACACTTGCTTCACTTCCCCAAAGTTCATTTGAATGTCTGGGACCATCTCCCTCGCCTCTGGTCCCGACACTTCTTGAACAACCGATCTTCTTGCCATCGCAGGGGGATTTTGTTGCTCATCACGTAGCTGGGCAGCACTATAGTTGTTTGGATGCCACCTACTCATATGCCTATGCATAGTGTAATTGCCGTAGCTGTATTTTTTATCAGTCCCCCTTGACAGTCTATCATCGCATATACGGCAAAACACATAGCGTGCATTCACTTTTTTTTGCCCCTCAGGAAATGTAAAAAATTGCCAAATGTAGTTCTCTTTTCGATTATACCTCCTGGGCTCCTCTGGCAAAAACTCTGGCTCTTCCTGCTCTTCCTCCTCTTCCTGATCTTCCTCTTCTTGTTGTATGATTACTTCAGCAGGTGGTCCTCTCTTCCCATGAGGAGGTGAAGGTGGTGGTGGGGGTGCACCAGCTGAAGCAACTACTGAAGCCATTGCTCAACTTTGAAAAAGGGTCTTTCTCTCACCAAGATGAAAGTCAGAGTGAGGAAAGAAGGAGGAGTTTTCATCATTTGGGAAAAGTATAAGTTCTAAACCAATGAAAAGTGTTAATTTTAGATCACATGACCTAGTATTACATCATTAGGAAACCAAAAGTGAAATGAACCAATGAAAAGTGTTATTACCGAGTCACATGACCTGCTGTGTTTACGTTTCGCGCTTTGCTCCGCTTTCCGGTCCGTTCCGGGTCCGCTAACTTGGCGCGTCAAATGACGTATTACGCGACAACGCAAAACGTCATTCTAACGTAACAGTTACGCTAAAGGAACGTTTACCGGTTCGCGGACCGAGTCGCGGCTTTAAATTGACCTAACGGGAAGCTGACCGGTTCGCGGACTGGGAGCGAAACAAAAATTTTTTTTTAAAACAAATTGTATAAAAAACATGTAAAATATATTTTAAGATTTAAAGAAGAATACATTTTACAGCTACAGATATTAGCTTTTAAAAAACCATTGAAATTCACTTAAAAAACCATAGGTTATAGACCATATATAGTTAGGAATTAGCATTTACAAAACCTTGAAAATTCACAAAAAAAACCATGGGTTATAGACCATATATAGTTAGGAATTAGCATTTACAAAACCTTATTTTACTCACACAAAACCATTGAAATTTCATATATAGTTAGTTGCACTAACTATATATCGCGCACCCGCAATCCACTGCTGATCATGTCACATATTACATCATTCATGACATGATCAGTGACATCACTGATGACATCACTGATGACATCACTGATGACATCTCAAATGACATCACTGATGAAATCACTGATGACATCTCATTTGACATTACTGATCACATCACTGATGACATCATTCATGTGATAATACGGTGAACCTCTTCAGACTCTAATATAATCTTAGATACACTCAGAGTAAATAGACACTCACAGACTGTCACTCATCCATGGAGTTACTAACACACACAGTCAGTCATGCAAAGAATCAATCACACTTCCATTTCCTCAACTATACAGTTATACACACCTTACTTATTCAAACATATACTAACACATATTTACTCTCTTATACAATCCCTGATACAAGTTCACAATGATCCATACAGCCACTCACAAATTCACTGGCTCTTATGCACAGTTATTTATATATGTCAACTCTCACATGTACTGTGTTTTACATATGTACTTACTTTGACATGTAGCACTGAGATATCCATTCACTCACCAATACACTCATGCACACAGTCAACCGCCCATACAGCTTTTTCCACATGCCCTTTTGAACCCATACATCTAGTGAATCAACTGCTCACACATCTATGCACAGAGTCATACACCTCCCAGCCACCCACACACACACTCAGCCTCCCATACAAATACTTGGGCAACCAATCAATAACCCATATACTTAATAATAAAGCTACTGATCAACACATGTAGCAGTTTACAGAACAACAGATATAATGATGCTCAAATTAAGACAGCTTAGTCACTAACCCATGCACTCAGTGAGACACATTTAATCACTCACTCATACAGTCAGTCATGCACCTACTAAATCCTTCATCCAGACACTTATACATCCACTCATTCTTCAATATGTAAGACATATTTTGACTTTTCAGAAACATACAGTCACTGGATGTTGTCATCAGTGATGTCATTTGAGATGTCATCAGTGATGTCATCAGTGATGTCATCAGTGATGTCACTGATCATGTCATGAATGATGTAATATGTGACATGATCAGCAGTGGATTGCGGGTGCGCGATATATAGTTAGTGCAACTAACTATATATGAAATTTCAATGGTTTTGTGTGAGTAAAATAAGGTTTTGTAAATGCTAATTCCTAACTATATATGGTCTATAACCCATGGTTTTTTCAGTGAATTTTCAAGGTTTTGTAAATGCTAATTCCTAACTATATATGGTCTATAACCTATGGTTTTTTAAGTGAATATATATATATATCAAACGATCCGCCTACAGGAAGACTACTGGAACTCCTCCTTTGTCTTTTCCAAAACGTACACTGACCAAAAGTAGGTGCAGAAGGAATATTTTGATTTCATAGTCGCCATAACGTTTCGGTTCGTCCGAGCCTTGAGCACATGACGTATTACCTACTGGCGGTCGCTAGTAGGTAGTTATAGTTAGGACCTAGTTTCCATAGGAAATCTGCAAAATTCTATTTGGAATAACTTTAGCACCGGTTGACGAATCTTCGCGAAATTCTCCAAGAAAATGGCCTGCTCTGCTCGGCTCCTTCCCTGAAAGTTTGGGGGTGATTTGTGAAGCGGGGGTCAAGAAAAAAGGGGGTCCTAAAACGTGTTTCCCCTATGCAATTTTCCATAGGGACCTTTAGCCAGGGCTACAGCTCGAACGGCTGAACGGAATTACACCAATTTTGGCAGAGAGGTAGAGTTCGATTCACAGATTGTGCTTTTTGTTAAATGGTGTAAATCCGTTCAGTAGTTTCTTTGAAAATTACATGTAAAATCATAGCGATATCTAGAGACAGAGTTCTACACGCGGACTGAGATCCGTTCAATTACGTGCGCGAGCTGCATGCTGATTGGCTGTCAAGTGTCTTGTCAACACTCGAAACCAGGAAGTGTTGGCAGCCATCTTGTGCCTCAGTAGAACCGAGTCACAAGAAAACAGTAAAACAAAGTTGAGAAATAAGGGAAGGGGGCAGGCTAGAAACATTCTGACCCTCTAGGCTTGCTCAGGGGGTCGTACATGGATGTTGGACTCTATTTTTTTTTTTTTAAAGAAAAATCATGGCGTACCATACGGAAATCTGTACAATTACGTACACAAGCTGCATGCTGATTGGCTGTCAACACTCTTAACCAGGAAGTGTTGGCAGCCATCTTGAAAACAGTAAAACAAAGTTGATAAATTAGGAAAGGGGGCAGGGTAGAAACATTCTGACTCTATAGGCCTGCTCAGGGGGTGGTACATGGATCTTTAGGGTCAATTTTTATTTTTTTTTAAAATAAAAAATCGCTGGGCTCTCATGCAGTACTCGTACGCGGTGGAAAAGGTGAAAAAAACTAGAAGTCCATAATATGGCCTTGTTAATTCCCACAGTCCGCGAACCGGTCAGCTTCCCGTTAGGTCAATTTAAAGCCGCGACTCGGTCCGCGAACCGGTAAACGTTCCTTACAGCACCGAGTCACCAGAAAACAGTAAAACAAAGTTGAGAAATAAGGGAAGGGGGCAGGCTAGAAACATTCTGACCCTCTAGGCTTGCTCAGGGGGTCGTACATGGATGTTGGACTCTATTTTTTTTTTTAAAGAAAAATCATGGCGTACCATACGGAAATCTGTACAATTACGTACACAAGCTGCATGCTGATTGGCTGTCAACACTCTTAACCAGGAAGTGTTGGCAGCCATCTTGAAAACAGTAAAACAAAGTTGATAAATTAGGAAAGGGGGCAGGGTAGAAACATTCTGACTCTATAGGCCTGCTCAGGGGGTGGTACATGGATCTTTAGGGTCAATTTTTATTTTTTTTTTAAATAAAAAATCGCTGGGCTCTCGTGCAGTACTCGTACGCGGTGGAAAAGGTGAAAAAAACTAGAAGTCCGTTTAATTCATTAGGTTTTGGGGGGCATATTCGGGGGGCATTTTATTTCCATAATTGGGGGCCTGTAAGGTGCCCCGAGCACTGGGGAACGCCACTCATCTGGTTTTATTTTGAAGTATGCGGGGGCATTACGGTTCTACTCCCTACAGTCTCAGGGGGCGGCACCCCTCGGGGCTTTTTAAAAAAAATATGTTTTGAGCTCTCCCTCCCTCTCTCCCCATACACGTTGCGGGGAACGCCACCTTTCAGGGGCAGCAATATGTAAAATTACCTTCCAGCTCCGGGTACCTGCACTGTCTGGGGTTTTTTATTAATGTTGGGAGGGCGTCCCGCAGCCCTCTTAGTGGAACCATAGATGGTCCTGGGGAGTACCATTTCTCAGGGCCGCCTCTTGCAGTGTGTCGGGGTGCGTACTCCCGGGACACTGCTGTTGGTATGGTAGGGCAGTACCGTCGCCGCTCCCACTTTACCACAGTAAACCGTTTTTCTATTTGACAGAGAAAGCAAGTTAATCTGCTGTCTCTTTCAAGTAGGAAAGGAGATTGGTAGGACGTGGGAAGCCGTCTGGGCTAGTGGGGGCATTGGGGCTAAAAGACAAAAAAAAGAGGTCCATATTATCAAGCAAGGGCGATACATTATCGCCGCTTTTATCTGTAGGAAACTGCCGCTAAAGGGGCGATAATGGGTTTAATAATATGGCCTTGTTAATTCCCATAGAAGCTCGCGTTCTGGTGTTAACATGGGCTTCTATGGGAAATACCAAGGCCTGCCGATAAAACGGCGATAATTTTAACACTGGTCCTTGATAATATGCACCTAAGACTACTGGTTAAAAAAAGAGGTATATTTCTATGATAGTATGTAAAACTTTCCGTTTGTTTTTTGTGCAGTAGTTGTACTCTCTACGCATGCCCAGCCTCGTTTCGAAGCCCACGTTTTTTTATTCGTCTTCAAGTTCAACAAGCAAACCTTTCTTTATTTCAGGTATTAAATTTGCTGCTTTCTTTTCCCGGGTCGTGTGTGTCATCCGCTGCTGAACTTTTGTAATATATAAATAGTCGTACTTTATCTATATTCATTCGAAACATCGTGCAGAGGCGCCAAACGTTGATTACGTACTCCGTCCACAGCCATTATAGTAGTTTTTTATGGTTATTTTTATTATATCTGTTACTTTCATTTTACCGTCCTCCTATTTTCTGTGATCGATGAGATTTCCTGCCACAGACACCACGATGTTTGTCCTTGGCCTCTGATGTTATACTCCGTCCACTGCCATTTTAGTAGTTTTCCTCCGTTCTTTTACCGCCCTCCTATTTTCTCTGTGTCGATGAGATTTCCTGCCACAGACACCACGGTGTTTGTCCTTGGCCTCTGATGTTATTAGACTTGGACACACGTATACGTAAAAACTAATTTGAAGGACATAAGCCACAGCCAATACAACGTGTGTCCGTCAACACAAAGACATTATTAAGATTATGTATTTATCATGTGTGGTAAATGCATAGTAGTTTTAAAAGCATGCGTAGTAAAGGCATGCGTGGTAAAGCTATATGCGTGCTAATGGCTTCGTGGTGACGATCACGCGTGCTTATGACCGCATTGTAATGGCTGTTTTCCCCAGGACACTGCAGCAACCGGGTCTGGGCGCCGTGGACTCCTGGGAAGTAGGCGGAGGGCAGCTCCTCATACAATAGAGAAATCTTTGTGGGGTGATTGTTTCCGTGGTTTGAGGGGCGTGATTGAGATCCACACATTTAATTTTGTAGTGGGGTAAGTTTTGCATGGAAAAATGTGGCATGAGGCTTGTAAATGTGGTACACATTGTTTCGTATTAATTTGATTTCTTTTGTAAGTTGTAGTCTAACCAGAGGAAATATAACTCAGTAGTTTTCAATCCTAGTCTTGAACATCTTACTATAGTATTTCAACATTATTTTTATTGTGGACAGTCATACCCCCCCCCCAAATAAAAGCAGTATATAGTTTTTTTTATTAACTTTTATTAAAACAATAACTGTAAACAAAACTTAATTATAACTATGGGGCCAATTAGGATTGCAGTGAATACGCAATCCTCCGGGCCGGCGGAAGCCACCGCCGGCCCGGAGGATGCGGATTCACCGCTGCGGTGATTGCAAAGACCCCCACACCAGATTAGGATGGCAGGGGATCATCTGTGGACGTGAAGACCATCCGCCGCATTTCCGCCGCGGTCCCACGGCGGAAAAGCTCTAATATGGTGGCGGTGTCTATCAGACACCGCCAGCCATATTAGGATTCATGCGGAAACATGCTTTTCCACGGCGGGTTTTCCGCCGTGGAAAAGCATGTGGTCTATGGTGTTTGGGGGCCCATTGCGGGCCTCCAGGGTGTCGGGGGTGAGGGGTGCACATGGGGGGTACCTATGGTACCCCCCAGCATTTACATGCATAAAGCAGCAGGCAACGCGCGGTGCCTGCCACTTTGTGCATGTAAATGTTAAACATGCATTTTAACCTTGCGGCGGGTGCTGCTTCAAGCAGCACCCGCCGCAAGGTTGAAGGAACAGGATGTGACTGCCAGGGTGGTGGTCACATCCTAATTTGCATGGAGGGACCGCCGCTGCCTATGCGGACTGTCCCTCTTCCTCGGGGATGGCGGACGGACGCAGGTCCGTCCGCCATCCTAATGACCCTCTATATTAGAAGCAACTAGAAAAATAACTTTAAAAAAGAAAAATATGATAAACAAATTGTAAAATGGAGTCGAAAAGATGTCTGATTGGTAATCTACAAAACAAAAAACAAAATTTGAGTTTAGAATTATGTAGATGTAAGTAAATGAGCTGAAGCATTACAAGTCAAGGTAAATCTACGGTTTTACGTGTATAGTGTGCCTGATACAATTCACTTCTGTTATAATGCCGCCTTTAAGTGGTGTCTATATGGAAGTGCCTACTGCATTACTGGCAGAAAAGTGGCACAACAGGATTGTAAAGATGTAGACTTATTTCTAATGCATTGCAATGAAGGCTTTGTAGTTCTAGGCCTCTGAGCTTACCGTTGTGTAAACACGGCGGCCAAACACTTCGGCCAGTTGAATTCACAACTTCTTTTGAACAATTCTTCTACACCCCCAAGCAGACAGCAGTGTCTATAAGTTTAAGAAAGAGAAATGATGTCACAGAGAGTGAGAGAGAGAAAGAGAGAAAACAACATTAAAACTGTCTCGCAGAGTCTGGAGGTGACATTTTTTTGGGAAAAGTCAGACGTAGATTTACAAGCTCCTTGCGTTACTTTCCTCATGTTAATAGTGATAGAAAAGTGGCGTAATAAGTTTGTAGATCTGTTTGTCAGACTGTTGTAACCTATCTGTTGTCACTGCTCAGAGGTAATTATACATTTTACACAGAGAAGCTGCTGCACACTACGCATTCTCTGCTTTCAGAAATAAAGGTAACACTACGGTTTTACGTGTGCAGTGTGCCTGGTACATTTCACTTGTTATTGACTTGTTACTGATGCAAAAGTAGTACATCGGGATTGTGAAGATGCAGACTTATTTCTAATGGTTTGCAATGAAGGCTTTGTAGTTCTAGGCCTCTGTGCTTACCGTTGTATAAACACTGCGGTCAAACGCTTTGGTCAATTGAATTCACAACTTGAGTTGGGCTGTTCTTCTACATGTGCAAGTAGACAGCAGTGTCTATAAGTTTGAGAGAGAAAGAGAAATTATGTCACAGAGAGTGAGAGAGAGAAAGAGAGAGAAAAGAACAATAGTCAGGAGTTGAGATTTTTTCTTGAAAAGTGAGAGGTAGATTTACAAGCTCCTTGCATCACTTTACCCATGTTAAAAGAGACTCAAAAATGGCGTAATAAGCTTGTAGATCTGTTTGTCAGACTGTTGTAACCTATCTATTGTCACTGCTCGGAGGTAATTATAGGTTTTACAGAGAGAAGCTGCTGCACACTACGCATTCTCTCCTTTCACAAATAAAGGTAACACTACGGTTTTACGAGTGCAGTTTGCCTGGTACATTGTTATAGTGCCACGTTCAAATGGTGTCTATATGGAAGTGCCTACTGCGTTATTGACGCAAAAGTGGCACAACGGGATTGTAAATATTGCGACTTATTTCTAATGCATTGCTATGAAGGCATTGTATATGTAGGCTGCTGTGCTTACCTTGTATAAACAGTGCGGCCATCGGACTTCACAACTTGACTTGAACTCTTCTTCTATACGTCAAAGTATATTCAATACGTTGCAGAGAATTCCATTGCTGCTGCTCGATAGGCCGTGATTGCTTCTGAAGGATGTTTGGTGAAGGAAACAAAAGGACATTTTGATTAATCATTGTAAACTGAGTTGCAAAACTACTGTCAAGAGTGAATTTTAATGTGGGTTTTAATATTCCGTACTAAGGGCTGATTAGGATGGAGAATTTTCCGCATCCTCCAGGCCGGCAGAAGCCACTGCCGGCCCAGAGGATGCGGAAAATCCTCTGCGGACCCACCAAAGACCCACCGCCACATTAGGATGGCTGGTGGGTCCTGGTTTCTGTCTGCCGCTTTTCCGCTGCTGTTGACTTACAACCGCGGCGGAAAAGCTGTAACATGGCTGGCGGTGTCTATCAGACACCGCCAGCCATATTAGGATAGAGTAAAAGAGATGCTTTTCCACTGCGGCTTTTTCGCCGTGGAAAAGCATATGGAAATTGACTTCGGGGGCCCGTTGCGGGCCCCCTGGGTGAAGAGGGGGTGGGGGGTGCACATGGGGGGTACCCATGGTACCCCCCTGCATTTGTATGCAGAAATCGGCAGGCACTGCGCGGTGCCTGCCGCTTCTGCATACAAATGCAATGTATGCATTTTTAACATTGCGGCGGGTGCAGCTTGAAGCTGCACCAGCCGCAATGTTAAAGATAGAGGATGTGACCGCCACCCTGGTGGTCACATCCTAATGTGGACGGAGGGAACGCCCCTTCCCATGCGGACGTTCCCTCCTACTCTGGGGTCGCGGACGGACGCGATCCTAATGAGCCCCTTAGACTGTTGCAGCCCATTGAGTCTCAGAGTTTGGAGTTGAGAGTTTTTCTTGAAAAGTCAGACCAGATTTACAAGCTCCTTGCGTCACTTTCCCCATGTTAAAAGTGACAGAAAAGTGGCGTAATAAGCTTGTACATCTGTTTGTCAGACTGTTGTAACCTATCTGTTGTCACTTGTCGGAGGTAAATATACATTTCTACACTGTGAAGCTGCTGCAGACTACAGAGTCTTTCCTTTCACAAATAATTTGTTGTTGTTTCGGAAAGAAAGGGCCATATTATCAAGCAAGGGTGATACATTATCGCCTCTTTTATCGGGAGGAACTGTTGATAAAGCGGCAATAATGGGCTTGGTGATATGCCCTTGTGAATTCCCATACTAGCCCAGGTTAACACAAGAACCTGGGCTGCTATGGGAATTCACAAGTCTTTTTAAGTAAACAAGGGAACCCATTCAGTTAACTGAGGACCGTGGGTGTCAATGAATTAAGGAGAAACAAAGGTCCTTAGTAAATCTAGGATCAATACTGGGATAAAACATAGGCCACAATGGGAACTATATTCGTCCACTGTCCAGCCGGACAGGGTATTTTATTTTTCAATCAAATGAAAACACACATAAAGAGATGTTAGTAAGGCACAGTCCTGTACCATACTGGGGACACACAAGGAAGGGAATTTTTCAGGCAAGGGAGAGCATTATTGGCCACTTTTAAGTCAGTGTTAGTTTTAAGTAATGCCAAACAAGTGCTAGACACAATTTTATTTATTTATAAATATGATTTTGGAACTCCGTGGAGATCCACATATTACAGGAATACAGATTAAACATATTAAAATTAGACCGCATGTTATCCACCAATTTTACAGAAATATACAAAATGTCATGCCATTCATCTAGTACAATTCTAAGAAACATTTAAAAAAATTAAAAATTCTATGGCAAAAGAGTTCATTCGGAGGACAAAAGATTGCATCAATCAAAAGATCTAGCAGATAAAATACCAAGCTGAATACATACGGGCTTTACCCACAGCCGACGATGGGCCATTAATGCTGGACAAACTAATAAGACATGTATGGAGTCTTGGACTGCGCTGCTACAAAAATTACATATGTTAGATATGCCATACCATTTGGCCAGTAGCTTATTCAATGGGAGTAGATCATGCCTAAGGAGTAGCCAGAAGCGGTGCACGCCATGGGGCATATTCCAAGTGACATATGGTTGTATTTGTCTTAACGAACATGAGTCAACAGCTAGATTTGTCCCCTTTTTTTGTGAATTCAGGTTACGATCCCTTTCATAGCTCAACTTCCAGGTGGCATGTTTTAATGTGAGCTTTAGTTGTTGTGTAGAAAGGTCTAGGAGGGAGACTTCCTCTAAATCCAAGAGTGTAAGGGCCTTCCTATAGTTCTTTATAAGCATTGAGTACTCTTTTAGTGGGCCCATCAACTCTTTTTTGATTAGGGATCTTAATGTTGCTGGCTTTCCCTTAATCAGGCATATTACCCAGCGAATGACTCCTGCCAAGCCCTGTGCCCAGCTGCTTCTTAGCCCGAGTTCCAAACGAAGGGCAGCTGTACTACAGCTATTATTAGCCGAGACTAAACTTCTCAAGAGGGATCCCTCAACAGTGTCTAAAAAACCCCATTCAACTAAGTCGATAAACTCTATGCCATAAAGCAGAGTTGGGGGGACTTTTGCCCGGAATGCCTCCAGCAGATACTCAAAGTGTCTTTTACCAGTCGATTTATATAGTGCCCTTAGGCCGTTTCCCTGTGATTTTGCCTTGTGGGAGCTATTTTCAATATGGTGTTTATTACTTAAATTACTTTTGACAACCTTGCCCAAAAATACGTAAGATGACACTCTTTCTAATTTTTGACCTCCCAATTCCCAGTTGAAGTTTTCTAACCTCAGTTTTTTTCTCCCCTCCATACACATTACCTTACTTTTAGAGATGTTTATTTTCAGGAAATGCTCTTCGGAGAATGTATGTAGTAATTGAAGACGATTATTGAGTCCTTTTGGGGTGAGGTCTAAAATCAGTATATCATCCGCGTACATTAGGCAAGAGATGTATGACACAACAATATTCACACATAATAGTCAGGTTGTGAAAACACTTATAAAAGTTGACGTTTCGATCCCTTTTGCTCTAATATGTGGGATCATCATCAGGACTGACAATTGAACATTTGCCTGCCTGGCATAGTCATTTTACAACCGCCCTGATCGGCGAGTTGTAGCCCAGGGATTATGTGGGGTGTTATGTTGAGGGAATATCTGGTATGGCAACCTCCTGCTGCAGGGGATCAGGACGATCTTGGCTGAATTCCAGCGGTATTTGAGCGATAACCGATCATTAGAGTCTTTAGGAGTAATTATTTACTCGAAGGTGTGCCATGGTCCCTGGCACACCTTCGAGTAAATAATTACTCCTAAAGACTCTAATGGTCGATCGGTTATCGCTCAAATACCGCAGTGGACAGTGGACAAATATAGTTCCCATTGTGGCCTATGTTTTTTCCCAGTATTGATCCTAGATATACTAAGGACCTTTGTTTCTCATTAATTCATGGGAATTCACAAGGGCATAATATCAAGCACATTATTGCCGCTTTATCAGCACTTTCCTGACGATAAAAGCGGCGATAATGTATCGCCATTGCTTGATAATATGGCCCTCAATTCTTTGTCACCTAGTGCCATCGGGGTGATTGAAAGATGGTGCTGTACGTGTGGAAGAAGTATTCACTGTAAACAAGATAGTTAACTACTTGAATTCAGATAAGGTTGTATACAGCAGAGTGGAGATAGTATCGTCGAAAACTTTAAAAAAGGAAGAGAAACAATGTGAGAGTAAGAAAGCGAAAGAGAAAAAAGGACTTTAAAATGTGGGAGACACACACACACGACAGGGGGGGTGTACATGAAGCCAGAGGCACAATCACAGTCAAAACTTTCGGGGGGGGCTTAAGTTCAAACAAAAAGAAGAGTGGAGCTGCAGGGGCTTTAAGCGGGGAGGTCATCAAAGCCTCATTAACAAGCAAAATGTCTTTAAAAGACCTGTGACATACTCGGGTGCGACTGTGTGTGGGCGCAGGAAGGTATGTCATCCTGACAGGGGGGGGTGTACGTGAAGCCAGAGGCGCAACCACAGTCAACATTTTCGGGCGGGAGGGCTTAAGTTCAAACAAAAAGAAGAGTGGAGCTTCTGGGGCTGTAAGCGGGGTGATCATCAAAGCCTCATTAACAAGCGAAATGTCTTTAAAAGACCTGTGACGTACTTAGGTGCGACTGTGTGTGGGCGCAGGAAGGTATGTCATCCTAGCTGAAGCCTTGTTAGCCCAATGTGTGTTTTGCGTGCCTGCTGCATACTATAGATTGTCTCCTTTTACAGATAAGTTGTTATTTCAGAAACAAGCTTCTTTGCTCACCTTGTGCTATTGCCGTCGTCATTGTTACATGATCCATCGTGAAGTTGTACATCTAAATGGAATTAAAAGAAAGATGTTATGATTGATAATTGTTGCTAAATTAATTTGAGTGAGATAATATTGCGGTTTATAGACGTTCATTGTCATATTTGTACGTACCAGGCGGCATATTATCAAGAACCGGTGATAAAATTATCGCCGTTTTATCGGCAGGAAACTGCTGATAAAACGGCGATAATGGGCTTGATAATTCGCCCTTGTTAATTCCCATCGAAGCCCATGTTCTGGTGTTAACATGGGCTTCTATGGGAATTAACGAGGGCGTATTATCAAGTCGATTATCGCCGTTTTATCGGCAGTTTCCTGCCGATAAAACGGCGATAATTTTAACAGCGGTTCTTGATAATATGTCCCTGTTTGTATTGTGAATATATTCTGGACATTTCAGCGATTAGAAAAACGTTAGTGCTATTGCGAAAAAAAATTATACATGTAAATTAATACATTATATAGGAGTGCGTTCGTGTAAAATATTAAGTTGCATTTTTGTATGTAGTCAGCTACAACCCTTTGACTCCTTCTGATGCATACTCTAGTATCACTGCTCACCTTTTGGGGAAACAACAGTTTCTTCATGGTGTAGTCATGATCTCCAACAAAGACGTCTCATATATGGTGCCGAGTCTTGATATCTCTATGGCTAACAACATACTTGTGCTCTCATCGTCATCATCATCGCAGGTTCTTGACCCGCTCAGTGCTTCGGGCACTACTAACTCAGTGACCAAAGAAGCCATGCATGTAGTAGTGGGCCCCTTGTTCGGTGCTTTGGGAACAACTCTAAAATGGTGTACAACACGTGCGCTCCGTCTTTTTTATAGATAAGGTCATGTGTGTAGTGACGAATGCGCTGGATAGGTCTGGTGTGGGTGTATACCAGCCATGAGGGAGTTTGTTTGTCGATCTGACATCTAGACCTGCAACTAAGAAATCACTACAATGGAAGTTTGGGACTTGTACTTTTGTTGTGTTTTCCTAGTACCGTAAGAGTGGCCTTCATTTTCTATGTGACGTTATAGAGTCAGCATGTATGTAGCCTATTTTGTGACGCATTTTATTGTACAATGCTGTAGTTGTGGTAGGGTGCTTTTAAATTAAACTGTGTATTCTGCTTACGAGTTTGTTGAGTGTAGAAGTCGATATTTTTTTCTATTTTGTATTCTATCATAATTGTGCTGACTTTTCTGCTTTAGCGTGCAGTACTATATTATTTTATAAATAAGAAACTGTTGAAATCATGTTTGAAATTAGAATGAAAGCATGTAAGCCGCTCTCTGTGAGGAATAGCAATGCCGGCTCCTGCAGAAAGTGAGGAGCCGGCTGGGATCGTGGAGGGCTTGGGGCTGTTTCCACGATCCGCAACGTTGGATTTGAGTTCCGGGAGATGGGGTCCTGGAGAATTATAGAAAATTAGTGATAAAGGCTATTTTTTTATATGGTAGGTTTATCGTATGCGTACCAAGCACGTATGGACGACGTGCAGCTGGAAAATTGGAAGTCGTCCAGTAAGCCTACGTAAGCAAGAAAAATAAAAATAATTTTAGATATTTATCAAGTTTATGTTTTACTTGTTGGGTGGCTCTAAAAAGAGCCCTTGTCTTTATTTGGAGATTTTAGTACCTACAAGTAAGTACCGATGCAGAGTCTTAAGTTTATAAGGAAGACTCTGTTCCCCTCATCTGTAAAATGTACACCATCTCTCCTATAGATGTCATGCATATTGAAACGCAATTTGTTGTGATAAATGGACCCCATTCGATAGTCTTGGAGAAAGGCAGAAACAGATTTATTCACATGTTTCCTAGCTTTTTCAATCTGTTGACAATAGTGGTTGGATTAGTTCCATTTCTGCCTTTGGCATATATTAGAATAGACAAAGGCAGTTTGGGAGAAAAGTGCCATCAATTCTCAAAAGGTGTCCTTCATAAGCATTTCCAGACCTACCCCAGTCAAAGTGCCTAGGTCATTGCCACCACAGTGCGCAATTATGAGGTCAGGGTGTTGGAGATGTAAAAAGGATTTCACCAATGGCATTAATTGATGTCACTTTAATCCTCTCTGTCCAATCCATTTAATGTCTGCATTTGGTAAACGTAGGTCTTTGTGAATTATTTTCTGTTGGGCGTACCTGTGACTCCAGAAAATATAGCTGTGTCCCACAATCCACACTGTAAGCATTTTGAAGAGAGGTCTGGATGCACTCTGATGGTCTCTGTAAATGAAATGGCAGTTTGAAAAGTAACATTTTTCTGAAATGGTGGACAACATGCAGTATTGAAAAAAGAAAATAAATGATTGGTTATTTGTGAACATTTTACAGAAAACTAGGGTGCATGTTTCTGTTTTTTAAAAACCTTATTTTAATTGGTTAAGATAAACTGATAGAACAGAACGTTACATAAGATAAGCTGGTATATTCTCAAGTCAAGCATACTTGCTGTTTTAATTTGCAACAACGTATGATTAACTTTTCACCTGTGTGCTGAGTTAGGTGTTCCCTGAAGTGTTTCTATGGTAACTGGCATATTGTGGAATGGGGGAAGGGTTGAAAGTTTTGTCAGTTGGAAAGGGTGCAAAAGTTCAAGCAATATAAAAGTGTGTTTCTTTTTTAATTTAATGTGGGAATAAATGTGTTTTTGTATTTATTTGTATATGTGTGTAGATTGAGTGTGTAGATTGATCAGAAAAGTTTGCTATTTGCTATAGGACTTCCTAATCCGTAGGACTGTTTAGGGAAATTTACAATGATCCACAAGGTCAAAATCTTTGATGGTGTTTGTTGACCCTTTGATGCAGGGCACGGAACAACATTTGTTTTATTAATTTAATTGTTTACTGACCTGCAATCATCCAGATTCCGTTGTGTATCACCCCCACCCTGCCCCTCCCGCGTCCCGCCTGCCTGCCCCACTGCAACTCCCTGCACGGGCCGCGGGCAAAAGACGCGGTTGCGATCTAGTCATTTACCACAGACTTGTGGGAAATCCTTGGTGAGGCGCGCGCTCACTAACGAGTGCCCACTTCACCGAAGACGTTCCGGAGTTCAGACTTGTTTTCAATTGCTCCTTATAAAAATCCTGAAGAGAAAGTGCAAATATTTCTTAGACAGTTAAAGAATGTTGTATGACAAGTTAGTGAGTAAGTAAACTTACCTGACATTATACACAATATTGAATGTATTCAGTCAATGTATTTTCTATAACTTAAAACAAGAAACGATAACATTCATGTTAAGCAAGGTCTTAAGGGAAAAGAACACATTGAGTATTGAATACTAGACAGACTTTTGAATTAAGAAGGAACATTAGTGAAAAACATAAGATATTCAAGGATTGATAGAACAGATAACAAGCAACTGCATAAAGAAAGGTTAGTAGAAGAACACAAGGAAATTAATAGTATAAAAATTAGACAATAAACTGAGAGGGTAGGTTAATGAATGTTAGGTAATTATAGGTTATAAGCAGTGAGAAAAATAAAGAACCGCAAGCTACAAGGTTGCAGATAAATACTAGAGGGGAGGCTAGTTCGAAAGTCGAAGGGGTAGGTAACTAGTAGGGTTAGACTAAGTTATAGATAAGGAATATAGATAGATTAAACACATGAAGTATTCACAAAGTAGTGTGATAATGATGTCTAAATATACACAGATACGCAGTGTTATTCTGGACAATGAATAGTATCTTTTGCATTTTAGTAAAACATATTTAGAATTTTGGAATGGGTAAGGTGAATAGACATATTCTACATTTTTTAATCGTGTATTTTACTATAACAGCCTGAGTCTTTTTCTATAGTCATAAGGAGTGACTTGGTTCAAAATTTAAGAAAATCTAAGAACAGGATATCCTTATAAGTAATTAGATTTATATAACTTTGCAAAGGACTAAAACTCTACTAATGGAATGTTATTAGATAATAATATTTATATAGTATTTTTTGGGGGCCAAAATAGGTGAAAACTGTAGTTTTGTATTATATATTAAGAAAAGTGAGAAAATTAACTTTATATTTTTATACAAGGAGCAAGAACATAAAGGAACAATTATGGAAAGAGAACAGCCTCATACTGAGGATATTTTGGATATCTCCTTCAGTATAATTGAAGAACTAATCGTATCTGTCACAGGCAATGATAGTAAAGTAGAGGAAATTAGTGCTGGAGACATGAGGGGTGATTTCAAAGAAGAAAGCTTGGATTGAGAACTTCTGGAAGTATTAAATTATGTTGGAAGTTTAGAACAAATTAATTCAGAAAGTGCTAACGAGGGAATTGAGATGTATGACATATCTGATGAACTTCTATTGGAATGTGTGTTAAATTATGAGATGTTAATATAATAATTTATTGTTTAAAAATAATAAAGGTTTGAGCACTATCGACTAATGTTTTTATTGTACTAAAAGTGAAGCACTTATAGATTTAGGTATATATTCTTTAAATGTTTGTATTGATTTAAAATATGCAAAGTTGGTCTGAGGGTATGGATTGCTTAAAATCTGTAAGGAGTATACATGCAGTCTTGTATGCACCTGTAAACTTGTGTTTTATGTCTTCAATTCCCCAGTCTGTATCCTTAGACTTCCTCTACGGCCCCTCGCAGCGGGATGCCTGGCTTTCACCTTGGGGATGCCCAGTAATGGGTTATCTCGCAGGGGAATACCAGGACGGGTCCCCTAAGCAAGCGCTGGGACGCTTCCGGGCAGCCATGCGCTCTACAAATCAAATTTCATTCAATATTGTATTGAGCCATTCAGCAGTATGTGTTTATCTGTATACTGTGGTAAAACTGAGGCTGTTATAAATTCAATCAGGTTCTTTCCTTGCAGAACTGTAATCATTCTGTCACTACTTAAGTAGTCATGCATTAAAATAGGCCTTAGGGCATAGACTGCTTCAAACCCTTATAGACGATGTATGCAGTCTTCTATGTACTTGCAAATTTGTCTTTTATACGTTCAATTTACCAGTTTGTATCCTTACACTTCCACCAAACACTCTGTCACTGTTGTTTTAGTTTTGTAGTGACTCATTCATCGGTATGTAGTAATCCATTCACTACATTAAAACAATATTGGGCACATATACAATAACTGGCATATCCCCAGGAATATGTCAGTTATTGTGCTCCGGGACAGCACCACCATGGATGTGCTGTATTTACAATGCGGTGTACCGTGGGACAAAAATGGCACATATATGTGATGTATCTGTGCTGTAAAGGTGGTGCTTTGTTTGAGTTATGTTGCAAGTGGAACGTATCTCCAGCAATGCTCTGGGGGCCTGTTAGACCTGGCATCATTGGCTTGAGTCTCTCCTCCATTTTTTCTGTTTGCCTCCACTGTTTTCCGATGTTTTTGCTGGTATAATGCTTTGGGCACGGTGCCACTGCTGATCAGTGCCACAGTGCAAGTGCTCCCTATGTTAAATTGATGTATTGATTGAATTCCATGTTTGGCTTATTTGGTTTACTGTCAGTCCCTAGTCTAGTGCACCAGGGGTGCCAGGGCTTTTAAATACAAATGCTGCTCGTGGGCTTGCAGCACATGTTGTGCCACCCACAAGAGCGGCCTAGTAAAAGTATGTCTGAGGATCTGCCATTGCCAGACCCACGTGCAGTCTAGTACTGTCACGCTGACTGCTCAAGTACACCTACTTGCCAGTCCCTAAACCTTCCCTTAACTTCATGTTAGTCACCCCTATGGTAGGCCCACGGGCAGGGTGCATTGTAAGTATAAGGTAGGGCATGCCTGACCAAGTTGGCATGTCCTAATAGTGAATTACAGCCATATTCGTTTTTCACTGTTGTAAGGTAACCTGCTCTCCATTAGTTAGAATGGGCTGCCAGGATTATTAATGCTATAATCCTAGCTGGCTCGGGGAGCATGGGGCAATGTCGAGTTTGGTATCCCTGAACTCGGGGTTTAATAACGCATCCGGTTGTGTGGATGGTTTTTGGACTCTGGGTTTGAAAATAGCACTTTTAGAAAGTGGCTATTTTCTTGTCTAACTATTTCTGGTTTCTGCTGGTTTGGTGTGTGTGTGTGACAGGAGCTGGGTGGCTCCAGAGATCTGCTGAGTCAGTGTGGGATGAGTGGGACATTTGCATTGAGAGTAGGGGGAGAGTAGCTTCTGATAGCCTGCCCTGCCTGATACAATGCTGGCTCCACCTCCTGCCAGGCGACTGATGGCTCTGTGCCTGCCAGGGATGATCCTGGCCCCACCTCCTGCCGGGAGGCTGATAGCTCTGCTCCTGCCAGTGACAATACTGGCTCCACCTCCTACTGGGCGGCTGAGGACTCTGCCCTGCACAGTGAATAGGCCAGGTGCCTCTGCCTGGCTACACCCACAACAGACCCAGGATGTTGGGAAATTCCCCTGCATGGACAAAGGGATCAAAGCCAAAAAGGGGTATAAGAGAAGGACCCCTGAACCAAGAATTTAGATCACTTCTGACAAGGAACCCTGAAACCATGGACAAGAAGCCTGCTGATCCAAGGACTTGCCTACCCCTTCTGCCAGTGTGCTGTTTGCTGGGGGGAATCTGCATGTGCTTCTTTATTTTTGCCAAGGAACCAGGAGAGAGGAACTGTGTGTGTACTCTCAAGCTTTGCTAAGAAAATCTCCAAGGACTGGAAGAGTGCCAGTCTCCTGCTGAAGTCACAGGGCTAAAGGACTTCATCATTTGCTAAAAGTGCTTGTTGCTGGAACTTGAGAATCCAGCACCTCTGAAAGAAACCAGCAATCTCGACGCCGACGGACGCCGCAGAATCCAGCTCGACATCGTGAGTAACGGCTCCAGTGTCCCGCTTCCTCGACGCCGGCCGCCGGGCCCGATCGACGCCAGCAGCAACGCCAGTGAGTAGCGAGTTCGGCTCCAGCTCCAAGTGACCCCGTGTCTGCACCGCTGCTGATCGCGCTGCTCACTCTTGCAACTTCATCGACGACGCCGTATCCTGCTTCGCCTCGTGAGCGCTGCTCCTGCCCGACATCGATCGACGCCGCTGCAGGTCGCCCAGACTTCGAGGCCGGATCGACGCCGAAGACGCGACGCCGGACATCTCGACGCCGCATTTCATCATGTGCTTCGCTTTTCCAAGGTACTGTGTTGTGGGGGTCTGCTCGACTCCGGGCTCGACGTAGCGCTCCTCGCGGTCGACGCCCAACCCTTTGGATTAACTTTGCCTCGACGTCGTGTGACTCCCGTGTGGGTTACATTGTTGCCAAGAACTTTGTTTTAAAGAAGAAGAGTTGCTTTTGTTGCTAAAGACTTTGTGCTAAGAAGAAACTACACTTGAACTATTTTTCCCTTCCAAGAGTATTTATTAAGACTGTGGTATATTTTTGTCGTTATTTGGTCTTGTGCTAAGCCTTATATAAAAATTCTTATTTTTATAATACTACTGTGTCGTGTCCATTTGTAGTGTATTCACTGTATTACTGTATGTGGTCATAAATGCTTAACACACAGCCTCTGAGATAAGCCTGTCTGCTTTGCCAAGCTACCAAGGGGGTGAGCAGGGGTTATCAAAGGGTGTGATCCCCTTGCCCTGACTAGAAAAGGTGTGTCCCTATTTGTCAGAAGTGCATACCTCTGCCAACTAGAGACAGCCGGTTCTAACATTGGACGCAGCGGTGAGGATTTGAACCTTGCATTTATGACCCATGTGCAGTGATTAGTGTGCGCTACATAGTGAAAGCAGACCATAGCGCAGCCACAATCTACTTGGTAGGATCCTATTTTTGGTTCTCCGCTTTTCTGAAGCTTGATTTTTTGAACACTGCCAGTTTTGACCATGAGTGACACCGGAGTCACTACCCCTGTTGTTGTTGAGGAGGAATTTGATAGAGCGAAAATAAACGTCTACAGATTGGAGGAGCTGAAATCCTTTTGCAAGAAATTTGAAGTTCCTACCAAAGGTCTCAAGGCTAAGGAAACATATCTCAAAGCATTGCAGGCCTGGTTGGAGGCCAGAGATCCCACTGATCCGGTGGTGGTACCGCCAGTGGAAGGGGAAGAGGAGGCTCCAGTGAATGGGCCTGTGTCCTCTCCCGGTAGCAGTGTTTCCTCCAAAGGTCTTTCCCCTGAAGAAAGAGAAGAAAGGGCGAAGGAGCGTGCATACAGCATGGAAATGGCAAGGCTTAAGATAAATGGGCAGTTGGAGTTAGAAAATGCAAGAGGTAGGAGAGAAGCTGATTTGGAGACCAAAAGGTTGGATTTTGAAAGAGAGAAGTTAGCTTTGGAGCGTGATACCAATTGAGGGAGTTGGACATCCAAGCTAAGAAGTTAGAATTGAATCCCTCTGGTGGCAGCATCCCATCTGGGCCTGCAGAAAGTAGGTTTTATTTTCCCAAAGATGTGATAAAAGATTATCATAGGAATGAAGATATTGGCCAGTGGTTTAAAGCATATGAGTTAGCATTGTTGGCCCACCGGGTCCCTGAGAAGGATTGGGTAGCGGGGTTGTGGGGTCGCTTTGTGAATGAGGGAAGAGATACCCTGTTAGACATGCCTGTTGAGGATAGGATGTCGTATGCTCATATGAAAGATGCTTTAATGTTGCGGTATGGCCTAACCCCCGAGAAGTACAGACAAGCTTTTAGAGAATGTAAGAAGTTGCCTGGTACGACGTGGGTTGAATATGTGTCTTATTTTTGCAGAGCCATGGATGGTTGGGTACAGGGCAGCAAAGTGGAAAGTTATGAAGCTCTTTATGATTTGTTTGCTTGGGAGCATTTGTCTAATAACTGTTTTCCAGAGCGGCGCCAGCACTTTATTGATAGCAAGATATCTAACCCTAGAAAACTTGCTGAGGAGGCGGACCGCTGGGTCAGTACCAGGGTCCACAAGGGTTCGGTGGGAGACTCAGCAAAAGGTGGGCAGGGTCCCCAGCAGAAGAGTGGGGGGGACAAGGGTAAACAGAAGGAGTCCCAGAAAGGGCCCCAAAGTAATCCCCAAGGGAACCAAGGGAAAGGTTCCCAGCCTCCCCCTGAGAAGAAGCCAGGGGCCCCGACGGGTAAACCTGTTCATAGGGGCCCCCTAACCTGCTACGTTTGCGGGCAGGTGGGACACCGGTATTATGACCCCCAGTGTCCCATGAAGAATTCGAATGCACCGCCGCGTGCAACCCCACGTCAGTTGGCGAGTGTAGCCTTGGGAGGAGAGGAGATGGTTGTCCCTGGTGGGAGGGGTCCCGCAGAAATGTCCCTGGTCTCGCTAGGAGACATGGACATGGTCCCTCCACCCCCTCTGCCTAGTAACATTAAGAAATATAGGCAGTGGGTGACCATTAATGGCCATAGAGTGGAAGCTCTCAGAGACACCGGAGCGAGTGTGACAGCTGTCAAGTGCCACTTGGTGTCCAGAGAGCAGGTGGTTCCCCACGCATTCTACCCCGTGATAGCTGCTGACAACTCCCAGAAAGAGTGTGAGGTAGCTCAAGTTTCCTTTGAATGGGGGGGAGTTTCAGGTACTCTTCAAGTTGCTGTGAGGCCCGCCATGCCTGTTGATTGTCTCCTGGGCAATGATTTGGAAGACTCCCCTTGGGCTAAGGTGGAGAGGGAGACACATTTGAAAATGTTGGGTGTGCCAGAGTTGGTGTGTGCAACCACTCGTTCCATGACAGCAAGTAAGGGTGTTGATGGGGTCCCGGAGCCTGAAAGTACGGCCCAGGACCCAGCTGTGAAGAGAAGAGGCAGGAGGCACGGGAAACCGGCCCCCGTAGTTCCCGTGGTCCAGGAGGAGGTAGACCCTGAGGGGGATGCCCTGGAGCCCACAGGGGAACAAGTTGCTGAACTGGGAGACCTGCCCGAGCTGACCCATTGGCAGCAGGATGGTGGTCCCTCCAGGGAAGAATTTTGTGCAGAACAAAAAGTGTGCCCTTCTCTTGTGGGTATGAGGCAGCAGGCCTCAGCCCAAACCTCAGGTGATCAGTCAGGGTCACATTTTGTGTACTGGGAGAACGACCTCCTGTATAGCGAGCCTTAGGCTGCTGAGCCTGGGTCAGCCCGTGTGCTGGTGGTACCCCAGCGCTTTAGAGCCTTCCTACTGGGTTTGGCTCATGACGTTCCTTTAGCTGGACATCTGGGGCAGGACAAGACCTATGACAGGCTTGTCACCCATTTTTATTGGCCCCAGATGCAAAGGGATGTAGACATCCACTGTAAGACTTGTCACACTTGCCAGGCAAGTGGGAAAAGCGGAAGGAAGCAGAAGGCTCCCCTCCAACCTTTTCCAGTGGTCAGTACCCCCTTTGACCGGGTGGGCATTGACATTGTTGGGCCCCTGGACCCCAAGACAGCCCTGGGCAACAGGTTTATCCTGGTCTTGGTGGACCATGCCACACGGTACCCGGAAGCCATCCCTCTCCAAACAGTGACGGCCCCCATGGTGGGACGGGCACTGATGGGTGTTTTCTCCCGCATGGGGTTCCCCAGAGAGGTGGTGTCAGACCGGGGCACCAACTTCATTTCCAACTATATGAAGTCTCTGTGGAAGGAGTGTGGGGTAACCTACAAGTTCACCACTCCTTACCACCCTCAAGGAAATGGGCTGGTTGAGAGATTCACCCGGATCCTTAAAGGCATGATCATGGGTCTTGAAGAACCAATGAGGCGGAAATGGGACGTCCTCTTGCCATGCCTGTTGTTTGCTTACCGTGAGGTGCCACAGAAGTTTCTAGGGTTCAGCCCCTTTGAGCTTTTGTATGGTCACCCGGTAAGAGGGCCTTTGAGTCTGGTCAAAGAAGGCTGGGAGCAATCTCCCAGGAAACCTCCCCAGGATGTATACAGTTACATGCTGGCCTTCAGGAACCAGACTAGGCGCTTCAGAGATCTTGCTCAGGCAAATCTGGAGGCCAGCCAGGAGGAGATGAAGCGTTGGTACGACCGGAATGCCACTCTGGTAGAGCTTCAGCCTGGTCAGGAAGTGTGGGTCATGTCCCCTGTGGAACCTTGTGCGCTCAAGGACAGGTGGACTGGACCGTTTAAGGTTGTGGAGAAGAAGAGCGATGTCACCTACTTGGTGGACTTGAAATCTCCCAGGAACCCCTTGAGGGTCCTGCATGTCAACCGTTTGAAGCCCCACTTAGAAAGGTCCGAAGTGGGCATGCTCCTAGCTACAGATGCTGGAATGGAGGAGGAGAGTGAGCCTCTTCCTGACCTCCTGTGTGCTAAAGAGCAAGATGGGTCAGTGGATGGTGTGGTCCTCTCTGACACACTGACCCTTGAGTAGAAGCAGGATTGTCGCCAACTGTTGGGACAATTCCCTGATCTGTTTTCCTTGGTTCCGGGTGTCACTCATTGGTGTGTCCATGATGTTGACACCAGAGACAGCCCTCCTGTGAAGCACAAGGCTTACAGGGTGACTGACAAGGTCAGAGCATACATTAAGGAGGAGGTCTCCAAAATGTTTGCGTTAGGGGTGGTTGAGTCCTCTAGCAGTCCTTGGGCCAGCCCAGTGGTCTTGGTCCCGAAGGCTGCAGCGCCTGGTGCTTCACCAGAACTTCGGTTCTGTGTGGATTACCGAGGACTCAATTCAGTCACGAAGACTGACGCGCACCCCATCCCCAGAGCTGATGAGCTCATAGATCGGTTGGGGGCTGCCCGGTACCTTAGCACGTTTGATCTGACGTCTGGGTACTGGCAGATCGCCTTAACTGATGGGGCAAACGAGAGGTCAGCATTCTCCACACCAGATGGGCTCTACCAGTTCCGGGTGATGCCCTTTGGGATGAAGAATGCCCCTGCCACCTTCCAGAGGTTGGTCAACCAGGTCTTGGCTGGACTGGAGGATTTCAGTGCCGCCTACCCTGACGACATCGCAGTGTTCAGCGCCAGCTGGGAAGAACACTTGTGCCACCTCCAGGAAGTGTTGTTGGCCCTGCGCAGAGCAGGCCTCACAATCAAAGCCAGTAAGTGCCAGATTGGGCAGGGTTCTGTGGTCTACTTGGGGCACCAAGTAGGGAGCAGCAAGGTTGCCCCCCTGCAACCCAAGATTGATACCATCCTGGCTTGGGCGCCGCCCAAAACCCAAACTCAGGTGAGAGCCTTCTTAGGACTCACGGGTTATTACAGGAGGTTTGTCAAGGATTATGGTAACATTGTGCACCCCTTGACTTCGTTGACTTCCAGGAAGCAGCCACGTAATGTGATCTGGACTGATGCCTGTCAAACGGCCTTTGACACCCTGAAAACTGCAATGTGCACAGCACCTATACTCCAGGCACCCGACTTTTCTAAAGAATTTATTGTCCAGACGGACGCTTCAGAGCATGGCGTGGGGGCTGTTCTAGCTCAGGTAAATGAAGAGGGCCGAGACTTGCCTGTAGCCTTCATCAGCCGGAGGTTACTTCCCAGGGAAACAAGGTGAAGTGCGATAGAGCGAGAAGCATTTGCTGTGGTCTGGGCGCTGAAGAAGCTAAGACCCTACCTGTTTGGGACTCACTTCCGGGTTCAGACGGACCACAGGCCCCTCAGATGGTTGATGCAGATGAGGGGTGAGAACCCAAAACTGTTGAGGTGGTCCATTTCCCTACAGGGGATGGACTTTACGGTGGAACACCGCCCTGGTACAGATCACGCCAATGCTGATGGTCTGTCCAGATTTTTCCGCCTTAGTGATGAGGACTCCCTAGGTCAAGGGTAGTCCTCCCCACATTTCAGCTGGAGGGGACACGTGTTAGACCTGGCATCATTGGCTTGAGTCTCTCCTCCATTTTTTCTGTTTGCCTCCACTGTTTTCCGATGTTTTTGCTGGTATAATGCTTTGGGCACGGTGCCACTGCTGATCAGTGCCACAGTGCAAGTGCTCCCTATGTTAAATTGATGTATTGATTGAATTCCATGTTTGGCTTATTTGGTTTACTGTCAGTCCCTAGTCTAGTGCACCAGGGGTGCCAGGGCTTTTAAATACAAATGCTGCTCGTGGGCTTGCAGCACATGTTGTGCCACCCACAAGAGTGGCCTAGTAAAAGTATGTCTGAGGGTCTGCCATTGCCAGACCCACGTGCAGTCTAGTACTGTCACGCTGACTGCGCAAGTACACCTACTTGCCAGTCCCTAAACCTTCCCTTAACTTCATGTTAGTCACCCCTATGGTAGGCCCACGGGCAGGGTGCATTGTAAGTATAAGGTAGGGCATGCCTGACCAAGTTGGCATGTCCTAATAGTGAATTACAGCCATATTCGTTTTTCACTGTTGTAAGGTAACCTGCTCTCCATTAGTTAGAATGGGCTGCCAGGATTATTAATGCTATAATCCTAGCTGGCTCGGGGAGCATGGTGCAATGTCGAGTTTGGTATCCCTGAACTCGGGGTTTAATAACCCATCCGGTTGTGTGGATGGTTTTTGGACTCTGGGTTTGAAAATAGCACTTTTAGAAAGTGGCTATTTTCTTGTCTAACTATATCTGGTTTCTGCTGGTTTGGTGTGTGTGTGACAGGAGCTGGGTGGCTCCAGAGATCTGCTGAGTCAGTGTGGGATGAGTGGGACATTTGCATTGAGAGTAGGGGGAGAGTAGCTTCTGATAGCCTGCCCTGCCTGATACAATGCTGGCTCCACCTCCTGCCAGGAGGCTGATAGCTCTGCTCCTGCCAGTGACAATACTGGCTCCACCTCCTACTGGGTGGCTGAGGACTCTGCCCTGCACAGTGAATAGGCCAGGTGCCTCTGCCTGGCTACACCCACAACAGACCCAGGATGTTGGGAAATTCCCCTGCATGGACAAAGGGATCAAAGCCAAAAAGGGGTATAAGAGAAGGACCCCTGAACCAAGAATTTAGATCACTTCTGACAAGGAACCCTGAAACCAAGGACAAGAAGCCTGCTGATCCAAGGACTTGCCTACCCCTTCTGCCAGTGTGCTGTTTGCTGGGGGGAATCCTGCATGTGCTTCTTTATTTTTGCCAAGGAACCAGGAGAGAGGAACTGTGTGTGTACTCTCAAGCTTTGCTAAGAAAATCTCCAAGGACTGGAAGAGTGCCAGTCTCCTGCTGAAGTCACAGGGCTAAAGGACTTCATCATTTGCTAAAAGTGCTTGTTGCTGGAACTTGAGAATCCAGCACCTCTGAAAGAAACCAGCAATCTCGACGCCGACGGACGCCGCCGAATCCAGCTCGACATCGTGAGTAACGGCTCCAGTGTCCCGCTTCCTCGACGCCGGCCGCCGGGCCCGATCGACGCCAGCAGCAACGCCAGTGAGTAGCGAGTTCGGCTCCAGCTCCAAGTGACCGCGTGTCTGCACCGCTGCTGATCGCATCGACTTCGAGCCCTCTCGACGCCGTGAGCGCTGCTCACTCTTGCAACTTCATCGACATCGACGACGACGCCGTATCCTGCTTCGCCTCGTGAGCGCTTCTCCTGCCCGACATAGATCGACGCCGCTGCAGGTCGCCCAGACTCCGAGGCCGGATCGACGCCGAAGACGCGACGCCGGACATCTTGACGCCGCTGATCATCATGTGCTTCGCTTTTCCAAGGTACTGTGTTGTGGGGGTCTGCTCGACTCCGGGCTCGACGTAGCGCTCCTCGTGGTCGACGCCGAACCCTTTGGAATAACTTTGCCTCGACGTCGTGTGACTCCCGTGTGGGTTACATTGTTGCCAAGAACTCTGTTTTAAAGAAGAAGAGTTGCTTTTGTTGCTAAAGACTTTGTGCTAAGAAGAAACTACACTTGAACTATTTTTCCCTTCCAAGAGTATTTATTAAGACTGTGGTATATTTTTGTCGTTATTTGGTCTTGTGCTAAGCCTTATATAAAAATCCTTATTTTTATAATACTACTGTGTCGTGTCCATTTGTAGTGTATTCACTTTATTACTGTATGGGGTCATAAATGCTTAACACACAGCCTCTGAGATAAGCCTGTCTGCTTTGCCAAGCTACCAAGGGGGTGAGCAGGGGTTATCAAAGGGTGTGATCCCCTTGCCCTGACTAGAAAAGGTGTGTCCCTATTTGTCAGAAGTGCATACCTCTGCCAACTAGAGACAGCCGGTTCTAACATCGGACGCAGCGGTGAGGATTTGAACCTTGCATTTATGACCCATGTGCAGTGATTAGTGTGCGCTACATAGTGAAAGCAGACTATAGCGCAGCCACAATCTACTTGGTAGGATCCTATTTTTGGTTCTCCGCTTTTCTGAAGCTTGATTTTTTGAACACTGCCAGTTTTGACCATGAGTGACACCGGAGTCACTACCCCTGTTGTTGTTGAGGAGGAATTTGATAGAGCGAAGATAAACGTCTACAGATTGGAGGAGCTGAAATCCTTTTGCAAGAAATTTAAAGTTCCTACCAAAGGTCTCAAGGCTAAGGAAACATATCTCAAAGCATTGCAGGCCTGGTTGGAGGCCAGAGATCCCACTGATCCGGTGGTGGTACCGCCAGTGGAAGGGGAAGAGGAGGCACCAGTGAATGGGCCTGTGTCCTCTCCCGGTAGCAGTGTTTCCTCCAAAGGTCTTTCCCCTGAAGAAAGAGAAGAAAGGGCGAAGGAGCGAGCATACAACATGGAAATGGCACGGCTTAAGATAAATGGGCAGTTGGAGTTAGAAAATGCAAGAGGTAGGAGAGAAGCTGATTTGGAGACCAAAAGGTTGGATTTTGAAAGAGAGAAGTTAGCTTTGGAGCGTGATACCAATTGAGGGAGTTGGACATCCAAGCTAAGAAGTTAGAATTGAATCCCTCTGGTGGCAGCATCCCATCTGGGCCTGCAGAAAGTAGGTTTTATTTTCCCAAAGATGTGATAAAAGATTATCATAGGAATGAAGATATTGGCCAGTGGTTTAAAGCATATGAGTTAGCATTGTTGGCCCACCGGGTCCCTGAGAAGGATTGGGGAGCGGGGTTGTGGGGTCGCTTTGTGAATGAGAGAAGAGATACCCTGTTAGACATGCCTGTTGAGGATAGGATGTCGTATGCTCATATGAAAGATGCTTTAATGTTGCGGTATGGCCTAACCCCCGAGAAGTACAGACAAGCTTTTAGAGAATGTAAGAAGTTGCCTGGTACGACATGGGTTGAATATGTGTCTTATATTTGCAGAGCCATGGATGGTTGGGTAAAGGGCAGCAAAGTGGAAAGTTATGAAGCTCTTTATGATTTGTTTGCTTGGGAGCATTTGTCTAATAACTGTTTTCCAGAGCTGCGCCAGCACCTTATTGATAGCAAGATATCTAACCCTAGAAAACTTGCTGAGGAGGCGGACCGCTGGGTCAGTACCAGGGTCCACAAGGGTCCAGTGGGAGACTCAGCCAAAGGTGGGCAGGGTCCCCAGCAGAAGAGTGGGGGGGACAAGGGTAAACAGAAGGAGTCCCAGAAAGGGCCCCAAAGTAATCCCCAAGGGAACCAAGGGAAAGGTTCCCAGCCTCCCCCTGAGAAGAAGCCAGGGGCCCCGACGGGTAAACCTGTTCATAGGGGCCCCCTAACCTGCTACGTTTGCGGGCAGGTGGGACACCGGTATTATGACCCCCAGTGTCCCATGAAGAAATCGAATGCACCGCCGCGTGCACCCCCCCATCAGTTGGCGAGTGTAGCCCTGGGAGGGGAGGAGACGGTTGTCCCTGGTGGGAGGGGTCCCGCAGAAATGTCCCTGGTCTCGCTAGGAGACATGGAAATGGTCCCTCCACCCCCTCTGCCTAGTAACATTAAGAAATATAGGCAGTGGGTGACCATTAATGGCCATAGAGTGGAAGCTCTCAGAGACACCGGAGCGAGTGTGACAGCTGTCAAGTGTCACTTGGTGTCCAGAGAGCAGGTGGTTCCCCACGCATTCTACCCCGTGATAGCTGCTGACAACTCCCAGAAAGAGTGTGAGGTAGCTCAAGTTTCCTTTGAATGGGGGGGAGTTTCAGGTACTCTTCAAGTTGCTGTGAGGCCCGCCATGCCTGTTGATTGTCTCCTGGGCAATGATTTGGAAGACTCCCCTTGGGCTAAGGTGGAGAGGAAGACACATTTGAAAATGTTGTGTGTGCCAGAGTGGGTGTGTGCAACCACTCGTTCCATGACAGCAAGTAAGGGTGTTGATGGGGTCCCGGAGCCTGAAAGTACGGCCCAGGACCCAGCTGTGAAGAGAAGAGGCAGGAGGCGCTGGAAACCGGCCCCCGTAGTTCCCGTGGTCCAGGAGGAGGTAGACCCTGAGGGGGATGCCCTGGAGCCCACAGGGGAACAAGTTGCTGAACTGGGAGACCTGCCCGAGCTGACCCATTGGCAGCAGGATGGTGGTCCCTCCAGGGAAGAATTTTGTGCAGAACAAAAAGTGTGCCCTTCTCTTGTGGGTATGAGGCAGCAGGCCTGAGCCCAAACCTCAGGTGATCAGTCAGGGTCACATTTTGTGTACTGGGAGAACGACCTCCTGTATAGCGAGCCTAAGGCTGCTGAGCCTGGGTCAGCCCGTGTGCTGGTGGTACCCCATCGCTTTAGAGCCTTCCTACTGGGTTTGGCTCATGACGTTCCTTTAGCTGGACATCTGGGGCAGGACAAGACCTATGACAGGCTTGTCACCCATTTTTATTGGCCCCAGATGCGAAGGGATGTAGACATCCACTGTAAGACTTGTCACACTTGCCAGGCAAGTGGGAAAAGCGGAAGGAAGCAGAAGGCTCCCCTCCAACCTTTTCCAGTGGTCAGTACCCCCTTTGACCGGGTGGGCATTGACATTGTTGGGCCCCTGGACCCCAAGACAGCCCTGGGCAACAGGTTTATCCTGGTCTTGGTGGACCATGCCACACGGTACCCGGAAGCCATCCCTCTCCGAACAGTGACGGCCCCCATGGTGAGACGGGCACTGATTGGTGTTTTCTCCCGCATGGGGTTCCCCAGAGAGGTGGTGTCAGACCGGGGCACCAACTTCATTTCCAACTATATGAAGTCTCTGTGGAAGGAGTGTGGGGTAACCTACAAGTTCACCACTCCTTACCACCCTCAAGGAAATGGGCTGGTTGAGAGATTCAACCGGACCCTTAAA
Source organism: Lissotriton vulgaris (assembly GCF_964263255.1). Lineage (NCBI taxonomy): Eukaryota > Metazoa > Chordata > Amphibia > Caudata > Salamandridae > Lissotriton > Lissotriton vulgaris. The sequence goes on from NW_028243002.1 coordinate 54,568, forward strand.
GGCATGATCATGGGTCTTGAAGAACCAATGAGGCGGAAATGGGACGTCCTCTTGCCATGCCTGTTGTTTGCTTACCGTGAGGTGCCACAGAAGTCTCTAGGGTTCAGCCCCTTTGAGCTTTTGTATGGTCACCCGGTAAGAGGGCCTTTGAGTCTGGTCAAAGAAGGCTGGGAGCAATCTCCCAGGAAACCTCCCCAGGATGTATACAGTTACATGCTGGCCTTCAGGAACCAGACTAGGCGCTTCAGAGATCTTGCTCAGGCAAATCTGGAGGCCAGCCAGGAGGAGATGAAGCGTTGGTACGACCGGAATGCCACTCTGGTAGAGCTTCAGCCTGGTCAGGAAGTGTGGGTCATGTCCCCTGTGGAACCTTGTGCGCTCAAGGACAGGTGGACTGGACCGTTTAAGGTTGTGGAGAAGAACAGCGATGTCACCTACTTGGTGGACTTGAAATATCCCAGGAACCCCTTGAGGGTCCTGCATGTCAACCGTTTGAAGCCCCACTTAGAAAGGTCCGAAGTGGGCATGCTCCTAGCTACAGATGCTGGAATGGAGGAGGAGAGTGAGCCTCTTCCTGACCTCCTGTGTGCTAAAGAGCAAGATGGGTCAGTGGATGGTGTGGTCCTCTCTGACACACTGACCCTTGAGCAGAAGCAGGATTGTCGCCAACTGTTGGGACAATTCCCTGATCTGTTTTCCTTGGTTCCGGGTGTCACTCATTGGTGTGTCCATGATGTTGACACCGGAGACAGCCCTCCTGTGAAGCACAAGGCTTACAGGGTGACTGACAAGGTCAGAGCATACATTAAGGAGGAAGTCTCCAAAATGTTTGCGTTAGGGGTGGTTGAGTCCTCTAGCAGTCCTTGGGCCAGCCCAGTGGTCTTGGTCCCGAAGGCTGCAGTGCCTGGTGCTTCACCAGAACTTCGGTTCTGTGTGGATTACCGAGGACTCAATTCAGTCACGAAGACTGACGCGCACCCCATCCCCAGAGCTGATGAGCTCATAGATCGGTTGGGGGCTGCCCGGTACCTTAGCACGTTTGATCTGACGTCTGGGTACTGGCAGATCGCCTTAACTGATGGGGCAAAGGAGAGGTCAGCATTCTCCACACCAGATGGGCTCTACCAGTTCCGGGTGATGCCCTTTGGGATGAAGAATGCCCCTGCCACCTTCCAGAGGTTGGTCAACCAGGTCTTGGCTGGACTGGAGGATTTCAGTGCCGCCTACCTGGACGACATCGCAGTGTTCAGCGCCAGCTGGGAGGAACACTTGCGCCACCTCCAGGAAGTGTTGTTGGCCCTGCGCAGAGCAGGCCTCACAATCAAAGCCAGTAAGTGCCAGATTGGGCAGGGTTCTGTGGTGTACTTGGGGCACCAAGTAGGGAGCGGCAAGGTTGCCCCCCTGCAACCCAAGATTGATACCATCCTGGCTTGGGCGCCGCCCAAAACCCAAACTCAGGTGAGAGCCTTCTTAGGACTCACGGGTTATTACAGGAGGTTTGTCAAGGATTATGGTAACATTGTGCACCCCTTGACTTCGCTGACTTCCAGGAAGCAGCCACGTAATGTGATCTGAACTGATGCCTGTTCAAACGGCCTTTGACACCCTGAAAACTGCAATGTGCACAGCACCTATACTCCAGGCACCCAACTTTTCTAAAGAATGTATTGTCCAGACGGACGCTTCAGAGCATGGCATGGGGGCTGTTCTAGCTCAGGTAAATGAAGAGGGCCGAGACTTGCCTGTAGCCTTCATCAGCCGGAGGTTACTTCCCAGGGAAACAAGGTGGAGTGCGATAGAGCGAGAAGCATTTGCTGTGGTCTGGGCGCTGAAGAAGCTAAGACCCTACCTGTTTGGGACTCACTTCCGGGTTCAGGCAGACCACAGGCCCCTCAGATGGTTGATGCAGATGAGGGGTGAGAACCCAAAACTGTTGAGGTGGTCCATTTCCCTACAGGGGATGGACTTTACTGTGGAACACCGCCATGGTACAGATCACGCCAATGCTGATGGTCTGTCCAGATTTTTCCGCCTTAGTGATGAGGACTCCCTAGGTCAAGGGTAGTCCTCCCCACATTTCAGCTGGAGGGGACACGTGTTAGACCTGGCATCATTGGCTTGAGTCTCTCCTCCATTTTTTCTGTTTGCCTCCACTGTTTTCCGATGTTTTTGCTGGTATAATGCTTTGGGCACGGTGCCACTGCTGATCAGTGCCACAGTGCAAGTGCTCCCTATGTTAAATTGATGTATTGATTGAATTCCATGTTTGGCTTATTTGGTTTACTGTCAGTCCCTAGTCTAGTGCACCAGGGGTGCCAGGGCTTTTAAATACAAATGCTGCTCGTGGGCTTGCAGCACATGTTGTGCCACCCACAAGAGCGGCCTAGTAAAAGTATGTCTGAGGGTCTGCCATTGCCAGACCCACGTGCAGTCTAGTACTGTCACGCTGACTGCGCAAGTACACCTACTTGCCAGTCCCTAAACCTTCCCTTAACTTCATGTTAGTCACCCCTATGGTAGGCCCACGGGCAGGGTGCATTGTGAGTATAAGGTAGGGCATGCCTGACCAAGTTGGCATGTCCTAATAGTGAATTACAGCCATATTCGTTTTTCACTGTTGTAAGGTAACCTGCTCTCCATTAGTTAGAATGGGTTGCCAGGATTATTAATGCTATAATCCTAGCTGGCTCGGGGAGCATGGTGCAATGTCGAGTTTGGTATCCCTGAACTCGGGGTTTAATAACGCATCCGGTTGTGTGGATGGTTTTTGGGCTCTGGGTTTGAAAATAGCACTTTTAGAAAGTGGCTATTTTCTTGTCTAACTATTTCTGGTTTCTGCTGGTTTGGTGTGTGTGTGACAGGAGCTGGGTGGCTCCAGAGATCTGCTGAGTCAGTGTGGGATGAGTGGGACATTTGCATTGAGAGTAGGGGGAGAGTAGCTTCTGATAGCCTGCCCTGCCTGATACAATGCTGGCTCCACCTCCTGCCAGGCGACTGATGGCTCTGTGCCTGCCAGGGATGATCCTGGCCCCACCTCTTGCCGGGAGGCTGATAGCTCTGCTCCTGCCAGTGACAATACTGGCTCCACCTCCTACTGGGCGGCTGAGGACTCTGCCCTGCACAGTGAATAGGCCAGGTGCCTCTGCCTGGCTACACCCACAACAGACCCAGGATGTTGGGAAATTCCCCTGCATGGACAAAGGGATCAAAGCCAAAAAGGGGTATAAGAGAAGGACCCCTGAACCAAGAATTTAGATCACTTCTGACAAGGAACCCTGAAACCAAGGACAAGAAGCCTGCTGATCCAAGGACTTGCCTACCCCTTCTGCCAGTGTGCTGTTTGCTGGGGGGAATCCTGCATGTGCTTCTTTATTTTTGCCAAGGAACCAGGAGAGAGGAACTGTGTGTGTACTCTCAAGCTTTGCTAAGAAAATCTCCAAGGACTGGAAGAGTGCCAGTCTCCTGCTGAAGTCACAGGGCTAAAGGACTTCATCATTTGCTAAAAGTGCTTGTTGCTGGAACTTGAGAATCCAGCACCTCTGAAAGAAACCAGCAATCTCGACGCCGACGGACGCCGCCGAATCCAGCTCGACATCGTGAGTAACGGCTCCAGTGTCCCGCTTCCTCGACGCTGGCCGCCGGGCCCGATCGACGCCAGCAGCAACGCTAGTGAGTAGCGAGTTCGGCTCCAGCTCCAAGTGACCCCGTGTCTGCACCGCTGCTGATCGCATCGACTTCGAGCCCTCTCGACGCCGTTAGCGCTGCTCACTCTTGCAACTTCATCGACATCGACGACAACGCCATATCCTGCTTCACCTCGTGAGCGCTGCTCCTGCCCGACATCGATCGACGCCGCTGCAGGTCGCCCAGACTCCGAGGCCGGATCGACGCCGAAGACGCGACGCCGGACATCTCGACGCCGCTGATCATCATGTGCTTCGCTTTTCCAAGGTACTGTGTTGTGGGGGTCTGCTCGACTCCGGGCTCGACGTAGTGCTCCTCGCGGTCAACGCCGAACCCTTTGGATTAACTTTACCTCGACGTCGTGCGACTCCCGTGTGGGTTACATTGTTGCCAAGAACTTTGTTTTAAAGAAGAAGAGTTGCTTTTGTTGCTAAAGACTTTGTGCTAAGAAGAAACTACACTTGAACTATTTTTCCCTTCCAAGAGTATTTATTAAGACTGTGGTATATTTTTGTCGTTATTTGGTCTTGTGCTAAGCCTTATATAAAAATCCTTATTTTTATAATACTACTGTGTCGTGTCCATTTGTAGTGTATTCACTTTATTACTGTATGTGGTCATAAATGCTTAACACACAGCCTCTGAGATAAGCCTGTCTGCTTTGCCAAGCTACCAAGGGGGTGAGCAGGGGTTATCAAAGGGTGTGATCCCCTTGCCCTGACTAGAAAAGGTGTGTCCCTATTTGTCAGAAGTGCATACCTCTGCCAACTAGAGGCAGCCGGTTCTAACAGGGCCCTATGCTCAGACTCCTGTGTCAATCCTTACACCTGCTTCAAGGTAGTGCAGGGTTTTGACACAGCATGAGCCCAAAAGTGACAAAGTGAAATCTTTTATATTTCAGTCAGCCACTTTTAGGAGGTGTTCCTGCGCCGGAACGCCCTACCCCGTATGTGATGTCATTAGTGATGTCCTTTGTGATGTCATCAGTGATGTCATGAGTGATGTCACTGACCATGTCATGAGTGATATAATATGTGACGTCATCAGCAGTGCTTTGCGGGCGCGCGAGTTATAGTTAGCTTAACTAACTATAACGGAGGAATTTCAATGGTTTTGAATGAGAGAAATGTCCAGCTAACTATAACATGGGTGAAACCTATGGTTTTTTCAGTGAATTTCTAAGGTTTTTTAAATGCTAATTCCTAACTATAATGTACCTGAAACCTATGTTTTTTTCAGTGAATTTCTTAGGTTTTTTAAATGCTAATTCATAACTATAACGTGCCTGAAACCTATGGTTTTTTCAGTGAATATATATATATACGTGTATTCACTTAATAAAACAAAGGTTACAGGGATGTTATTGTTAGGATATGGAATTTAAAAAACCTTAGACATTCATTTAAAAAAAAAAAGGTTACAGGGACATTATAGTTAGCAAAAAGAATTTTAAAAAAACATATAAACTCTCTGAAAAAGCCAATGTTTATACTGAAGTTATAGTTAGGCTCATATTTCACTTGCACAAAACCAGTGAAATTCGCCAGTTATAGTTACCTGAGCTAACTATAACTTGTGTCCCTGCAATGCACTGCTTATGACCACACATATTACATCACTCATGAATGGTCAGCAACATCACTCATGACACCTCAAATGACATCACTGATGATATCACTTATGACATCATCAAGTGCGTGAAAATGTTTTAAAGTGTTTATGAGTGTTAATTATATACATATATATATATATATATATACCAACCTACTACAAAAGGTAAATTAGTATACTAGATGCACTACTATTTAGTGATACTACTTACAACATATATTATGTGAGCGGCTGTGTGATTGTATCCTTGTGTGTATGGGTGTGTAAGTGGCTGTATGGCTGTATAACTGGGTGGGTGAGTAGCTGTGATTGTGAGTGAGATGGTGTCTGAGTGACTGTATTGGTGAGTGAGTAGGTTTGACAGTGGTTGTGTGGATGAGTGAGTAGGGGTGTGGGTGGCTCTATGGGTAGGTAAGTGGGTGGATAGTGATAGTATGGATAAGTGAGTGGGTATCTAAATGGTTGTAGAAGTGAGTTATTCAGTGTGTAAATGGCTGTATGGGTGAGTCCTGAGGTGATGGAAGCCCTGCTAAGAGGCACTGTAAACCCTACAGCAGTGCATGAGCAGGCACCGCCCCTATTGTAGTGATTACTGTTGGTCCCTCCGCATGCCGCCTCCGATTGCATGCATAATAATGCGGCGATCCGATCGCAGCAGCAGATGTCGGGCAGACCACTACTGACAAGCTGTTGGATGGCCTTCTGCCCGACATCAGAAGTTGGTCGAAAGTCCTTAAATCCAATGGTAGACATGCAGCAAACAAGGAGAGTGTTCCTTTTTGGCACCGAATCCAAATGAAAAGTGACCAGGAGTGAGACAAAGCACTGAGCTGAGCCTGCTGGAAACAGGAAGCTGGAGACTCTTGGTCACTTTCTTCCTGTTGGAAAAAGTTTTTAGAAAAAAGGACTCTTTACACAAAAATAACAACGATTTTGATGCTTTTCCATATTGCAGCCACATTAGATCCTGCACATACGGGACAGCGTACGTCTCAAAACATCCAGCAGAAGTCACTGGCACCTCCGAATGACGTGTTGGCGACTGCAAAATCTTGTGCGCTCCTGAATGCTTCTGAAATCTCATGGGTGATTAAGAACATCCGGCAAATCACTCCTGCATGTGCGAAAGGACATTTCGGGCACGCAATTAAAAAAACTCCACTCTGTTGCAATGTTAATTAGAAACTCTGTGTTCTACGCAGAACGCAGAGTTGCCAAACGTTGCAGAGTTTTACGCCCAGGCCTAGTTTTGAAGTTACTATGTTGATGTCCCAATATGTAGGTACTAGTCATGGCCAACATATCAACCATCCCTCAGGTGAGAAGCTGATCCTGTGAGATGCCAACTGTATGCTATGCATAACCAGCCTTGCTTGTTATGCATCGGCCCAGGTTTGATGGAGGGGCATCAATGAAAGACATCTGTTAGTGTGCTGCAAAGCTCAAGGAAGGATTATACCGGCCCAAACTGTGTGAACAGGGAAGTGCAGATTTGCACTGTGTGTAGCTGAGTAGAACGCATCCCTGTTCTTTCCTTTCTGCTGGTGCACAATCAGCTGTGTTGAAATTACACAGGTGCCTATTGAACTATGGTGCAGGGATTCCAGCATTGGTGTACCTCTGCTATATGTCCACCAGCACATTAATATAGCCCAACTGTAAGACTTACAGCACTGCCCTATGCAAATATTTTTTCTAAACACATATAACTATTCAATTGTTATTATTTCTACGTGTAGAGTACCTAGGTGGCTACCATTTTACTTGCACACACAATGTGGGAGAGCACTGAAGCACAGGTGCCTGGTCTGGACACATGATATATTTCCCCCCCAAGTCCCTTGTTGGTACTTACCCTGTTGCTGATGTAGTTGGTCATAGTCAGCACTGTCCTGTCCCTCTACTCTAAACACTGACACTTCGCAGATGTTTGCAGAATACTGCTCCTCCAAGGAATAGAGCTCCTCCTGGGGTGCTGGACTCCAGTCTGCAATGCTGCCTGTCGATTGCTTGCCAGTTTCTGCGTAGTTTTGCAATTGGCATTCTGCCACTGCTTCTTGCAGTCCATTACTATCCTCTTGACTTCTGCGGTGCAGTTCACCTTGTTCAATATGGATCATCATACAGCCTCTTTGGTCCGCAGTGACACCTTGGAGCTGACAAAAGAAGTGGTGTTGATGCTCTGTCACCTCTGCAATCAGGATCTCATTCTCCTCCTGACTGAATCTGCATTTACTCTTCCTCCTCCCCTTGGATTCTGGCTGGTCATCCTGGCTATTAATGGGTTCGGGAAGGATTGTTGCCCTGTGCAGAGCGTTTACCTGGCTGCTCCATTCTGCATTCTGTTTTTTCCCTCCTTAGATGCATTTTTGTATGTTTTTTTTCATGCTAGATGCAGAAAAGTGACGTACGTCCACCTAGTGTGATTTTTCACGGATCTAATTGGCTGGCCAGCACTTTTTTCACATTAACATGTATTTTTTTAACGACTTGACTGTCGCATTAGTGTCAATTTTAACTGCTGCTAGGTGTTCTTAATGACACATAGTACTATATTGTAAATACGTTTCTAGCATTGTGTTAGAAACTAGTGTATGGCAGTGGTAAAAGAAAATTACACTAATCACAGGAAAAGCGCCAATTCCTGTAATTATCCCCCTTGGTTTCATTGGGAAAACCTAGACCAACCTACACATATGACCTGTTGTGGAGTTAAAAATGTTGTCTAATTTTAAAAAATGTATAGCTTTCTTGGATCACCCACGGATTTCATACCGGTTTCCACAAAAACTGGAAGTAGCTTAAAAGCACCGAAAATAAGAAAAAGGGCTACCTCTTTAAAAAAATGACAAACCTGTGGTAACAAATAGTTTTTTGATTCAGGTCTTCATGTTCCTGAAAGCTGGGAAGATGGTGACTTTATCACCGCAAGCCTTTCATTTATGCCATTCTAAATAAATTAAATAAATATGTTTGCTATTTTCTTGGTCCCTGCCAAGGAAATTCACACACAACAGGTACCTTTACAATCCCCAGGATGTTGGAAAAGAAGAATACATATTTGGCATTCATACCTTATGTGGAATAAAAGTTATGAAGACTTAAGTTCTTGGTAAGTGATACTTTGTTTATTTAGTAAAAGTGCATAGACTAAGGGGGTGTTGGTGTTTTGGCATTCTCCTTGGATTGTGTATATTTTATGAATGGAAGAGGACACAATTTGAACGTGCAGTCCATTATACACGTGTTGCTCTGGGCAAGTTTTAGTAGGTTATTGTTAGCAGCATATGTGTTAGACCTGGCATCTTTGGCATGGTTTCCATGACTTTTTGCTTCTACCTCCTGTATTTTTGGCTCTGTGTTGGATTTCGTTTTTGTTGGTTTGGATACTTTGGACACTTTGCCACTGCTGATCAGTGTCAAAGTGCAAGTTCTCCCTGGGTAAATTGTGATTGGTTATCCATTATTGGCATATTAATTTCACCAATAAGTCCCTAGTAAAGTCCACTGAGTGTGCCAGGGCTGGTGATTCACATACTACTGGTGGGCCTGCAGCACTGATTGTGCCACCCACATGAGTAGCCCTAAAATTCTGCCTTAGGCCTGTAACTGCAGTGCCTGTGTGCAGTTGCTAACTGCCATGCTGACCTGACCAGTGTCCCCACTGGCCAGGCCTAACCTTTCCCTTTCTGTACACATTGGACACCCCTACGGAAGGCCGAAGGTACCCCCCTGGGCAGGGTGCAGTGTATGTGAACGGTAGAGCATGTACTAATGTTGGTGACGTGCTCTGATAGTGAAATACTGCCAATTTTGTTTTTCATTACTGAAAGGCTATCTTGCCCATAGGCTAGAATAGGGAGGGCTTTGTATAATGTTTACTGGCATATCTTCCAATAGGAGCAAGCTAGAAAATTAAAGTCTGATATCCCTGTACTCAGAATATAATTACCCATCTTTTAGGAAGGACGGTTTTTAAATCCTGTGTTTGAAAACAGCACTTTTAGAAAGTGGCAGTTTTCTTGTCTGACCTTTCTGTGTGCCTTGGCTTGTTTCTGAATTGACTGTCTGGTTTGTGAGTGACAGGAGCTGGGGTGGCTCTAGGAGGCTGGGTGAGTCAGCACTTGGCTGAATAGCTTCATCTACATCTTGAGTGGTGGAAGGGGATAGCACCTGGGTCTGAATAGGGCTGTGCCTGCCTTCCACAATGCTGGCTCCACCTCCTGCTGGGCGGCTGACAACCCTGCCCCTCTCTCTCAAAGAAACAAAGGAGTCATGTAAACAGCATGCTCCAGTACTGACCATAACTGGTTTGGACTAGGCCAAGGCCTTTCTGTCTTCAGAGAACAAAGAGAATATTGGTATAAAAAGGGATACCCAGATCTCTGAACTTTAGATCATCCTGGAATCAAGAAGAAACCCTTGCCATGGAGAAAAACTGGACGACTGAAGAGGAAGGGCTGTCCTGCTGTGTGGTTGTGGGCTGACCTGCAGTTGCTATTCTGCCAAGGAGAGGGGAAGGACTTTTGTTGTTGCTGTGTCCCCTTGCTTGAAGATATATCCAAGGGCCTGCGAAGAGCTGGCCTCCTGTTAAGTAATCCCAGGCACAAAAGTAAATTCGCCCCCAGCTTCCCCCCTGAACTCTGGTGTGTGAGTTCTGACCTGCCTAGAGTGCTTGATCCATTTGTGCGGCCTCTGGAGGTTGTTGCCTACTGTTTGGGGACCTGGAAAAGAAGCAGAAAAGAAGCTCTACAATTTGCACGCATCGCGGAGGATATCATCAACAGTGCGAAAAAAATTCCTGTTGCAGCGCCTGTTGCCGCTGCAAGAACCGACAAATCATTTGCCTTCAGAGCTCATCGCCCCGGTGCAGGAAGATTCCTTTCGCTGTGTATATCGTCGAAGAGCTTGTCGTCGCTGTGAAAACCGTTGCACCCCTTGCTTGCTGATCGCATCCCGTCGCTGCGAACATCGTCGCAGAGTCAACGCATTGAGAGGCTGCGACAGAAGAAGATCGACTCTGCACAGTCGATCGCTGCTGCACCGAAGATCGCCGCTGTCCCGAAGATTGTCGCATCGAGCCTGTGCGAGACGCTTTCTACTGAAGAATCTGCACCCTGGAATCCATACAAGGTACCGCATAGCTCCCCATACAGACCAGATTCGTCGCACCATGCCCGCTGCGTGCAGCGGGGTTGTCGCATCGCCTCCCCAGGGTCTCAGGAGTGACACGTTAGTTTTTTTTTGATGTTGCAGTTACCGCTAGGAACGTTTGTTGCATCTACAGGTATTTTGGACTAAAACTGACGCAACTGTGGATTATTTTGACGCAAACCCTGGAACTCTTTTAAAATCATATTCTTGAACTGTGTATGTTGGATTTTTGTCCCTTTGGTCTTGTGTATTTAAGATAAAGATACTTTATTTTTAGGTCGAGCCTGTAACAGTGCACACGCGCTGTTCTGGCGAAGACTTTATGTTAGTGTTTTTGAAATATCATCACACGCTCGTGTATTTCTCCTTGTCTTAGCACACAGAAAGAGCGGAACTGCAATCTAGGCAATTTATTTCATTGTCGAGAATTATTCTCCAAAGATTTTCCCATATGGCATGTTTTAACAAATTCTCGTCTCGAGGTACTTCCTTGAAGAGAGGCGACTACTGACTGTAAAGTTGCTCCAGGGCTGTAAGAGAACAGATAATCCACTCTTTGTGTGCTGGGAACTGGGTGTGAGCTTCATCAAACACACTTATTTTGTCCGAATGGGCTAGTACTGCACCTAATACCTGGTTGCAATGTTTAAAATTAGACAGTATGGACACGTCTTCGTACTGAGTATTACGTGATACCTGCAATTAGTAAGTATCTGCGCTTTTTATTTCCATTTCAAGCAATAATTGTATGAACACACGGTGCCTGGGAAGCAATAGTTGCAACAGAGATGACCCCCAGCGCACTGTCCAAACACACACAGCTTTATAGACGCACATTTTACTTTTCAATGAGCTAATAGGAAACAATATAAGAACCTGCAGTGAAGCAGCATTAATTAAACGACCAGTGGTAGACTTTAATACAACTCGGCACATCGGTCATTAATCAGTCTACTTCTGCCCATGGTGTCCCTTGGTCGTGGCTAAAGGCTACGATTCATTTTTTGGGTTCTTCTACTCCGCAAATTCATACTGAACTATGAAGTCATACGCCAATTCGGTAGATCAATAAGTTTCTATACTGTTGCGCCCCTGCATTCCAATGTATAGCTCGAAGAGCTGATACTTGCCGCTTTCACTGTCACGATATTGAACTTTCACGTGTTTCGGTTTTCACGAGGGCTCAGGAGACGAGGAGAGACATCCTAACGTCACTGCGGGGCCCACAACTGTCTAAGAGTTGTCTGGCGACGGACATTGGCACTTGCGTCTTTGCCCAGTTGATCCCCTTACGTTAGATGCCTCCGCGGATTTTACAGTCAGTCGAATCCAGCACATACGTGAGGTGATCGCCTGCTAAGGGCACCAACATGCTTCTCGCGAGAACTCCGTTATTCCCTACTCTGCGACTTTCAAAATCTAGTTAAAATTCGGAGCCATCCCCATGGCTACTCAGGGAGCAGTGGGCGTGATTTCTAGATAAATCAAAGGACAGGCCGTGTAATGTCAAATCTGTGTGTCCCCAAAATGAGCAGCACAGCCTTATGTGGGACATCTGGAGCAGTTAAAGTTAACTTTACCTAAAACAACTGTATTCCTATTTTGCAAACTCTTCAGGCAATATTTGCCCTTACTGTCCACAGATGATTTATTCTACATTTCGAAGGGATACACTCTTTTTCAATTAGCCACCTCGCCCCGGCTCTCATGTTCTGCAAGATGACTCAGATAGTTAAACTCTCGCTGTGACATCTTTTTGGGGTTTAGAGGTAGCGAGTTTGAATAAGAGCAAAATTGAGTTGGATTCAAAGGGGTGACAATACCACCTGTTATAAATAGCGCTTAGAAATGGCAGAAGTGCCGTATGAAGCGCTTCATTAAACACGTTGTTAATATTTGCAGCAGCAGTTTGGTAAATATAAAATGGATGCAATGTTTCATTTGGCCTCATCTCCAATGTTACGATGCCAGAAATGTAGACAAACTTCCAAAGTTAGAAGTCAGGAAGTGAAAGACTGAAGTGCTCAAAATATCTTTTTCAGCTGTGAAGCTTCCGACATATTCTTAAACTGGCTGCAGCAGAGGCCCTTCCCGGGAGCGTCCCCCTGAGCTGGTGCGAGTCCTTTTCCGGTTATATATACCATGTTCTAATGGACACTGCTTGGCCGTCCACAAAACGAGGCCCTCCCTGGTGTCCTGGCCCCTCCCCTGCAGGACTAGAGTCAACCTCTGACATCAGCTGAACTTTGGATCCATTTTGAAGCACATGTTATAGTCTCACGGGACTCACACCAATGTGGCAGTTCCTTGCCCTGAGTAGGGATGTGCACAATTATAATGCTGATGAGTGAACTTGTCAAACGAGCCACAATTGTCGACTTTTTTTTTTTTTTTTTTACGTGAGTAGTAAATTACTTTATTGTTTGATTATTTAAAATCTTACAATATACAGTTACAAAAATACTTTTAGTATAAAACCAATAAAACTTTCATCATAAAATTCATTAAAATATATCCTTAGTATACTTCATTTAGGACTTAGTCTACTAATTTTGTTTTTACCATTAATACAAATTTTACAAAGGTAGCATTCATGGCTATATCATTTGATTGAAGACAACATTTCAGGGCTTGCCTACATGATCGTATTCCGCGAACAATAAAAGGGACTTTGAGTAGTTTTGTCCTTTCATTTCGTAGTCCCGGACAAATACAGAGCAAGTGGACAATATTCTCCTTTCCGTTGTTACATAGTCTACATATTAAACTCCTTTCAGAGATTTTCCAAGGCGGGAGGTGACAGTTTCCCGGAAGGATTCCAAATCTTGCTTTTAGAAGGATTTGTTTGTTGTTTCCTGACCATGGTATTTCTAAATAGTCTTGAACCTTCTTTGTTTTATATCCATTTATTATTGTCCAGGCATGTTTTCTTTTTGTCAGACTATCTTTATCATTTAAAATTGATAGTTGATTTGACGTTCTATTAATTATTTTCTTAAAGGAAGCGTTAGTTATGGTATTATTCCAAATTGCGGTGAGTGCAAACTCTTCTATAGCCTCTTTAAGAAAAATCCATGGTAGTGCCTTTGTATTATTACTTATCTCCTTCCATAATAACTGAGAGATTAGGTTATCTTGATCATTTTTAATCCGATTCCAGGTTTTAATAAAATGTCCCTTCCTTGCATAATATTGGTTGGTTAAACCAAACTCAAGTCTAATTTGAGCTGGTGAGGCATTTGTTGGGAGATGAAATAGTAATTTGTATGTTTTAGATACAGCATTATTGATTGTTTCTGTATCCCTTCCCATTAACGACTCACTGCCGTATGTGATTGTTGGTAGCAATCTTGCCGCTATAACCTTTAAAAATGGCCCATATGTGAGGTTGCCCAGCGATCTCTGCAAGATTCTAAATGCGGCTGTTAGGGAGTTGGACTTCCTCTGAATATCTTTTATTTGTGGCTGGTAACTACCCTTCTCATCAAAAAGAACGCCCAGGTACTTATATACTCCAACCTGTTCTAGTTTGGTGTTTTCCATATACCAATTACATTTTTTTCTTAATTTTTTGCTCTTTGCGACAATCATGATCTTTGTTTTGGTTTCGTTGATCACCATCCCATTTTCCCTTGCGTAGGTGCAAGTTCCAGAAATTAGTCGCTGCAGCCCAATTTTTGTTTGGCTTAACAGGATGGCATCGTCGGCATACAGTAGGTTTGAAATATGCCTATCCGCTAATTTCGGGGGGTGAGCATTTAATTCATCTAAAGTCCCTGACATATCTGCCAAGAATATCTTAAAAAGAAGGGGGGCCAGTACACAGCCTTGTTTTAATCCTTCGTTGGCAGGGATTTCCTTCGACAGCGTTTGCCCATCCCCCATCCTTACCCTAACCCAAGTTTTGCTATACAATAGCTGGATCATTTTCAGTAGGGCCGTTGGAATGTTCTTTTCTCTGAGCTTTTTCCACAGTAAGTTCCTTTGAACACAATTGAAGGCTGATTTAAAATCAACGAAGCAAAGATACAAGGGCTTTTTAAGACTAATTGACTTGTCCATTATTAAAGATAAAGCCAAGATGTTTGTTGATGTCCCCAATCCTTTAATAAAGCCCGTTTGATTCAGTGGCAGGATCTTACTTTCTGTTGCCCAGTCACTCAACTCATTCAGTAAGATCCTAGCAAACAACTTGGCATCTGTATCTTGAAGTGTGATGAGCCTGTAATTTTCTGCAAGCGACCAGTTCCCTTTTTTATAAATTGGCGTTATTAATGATCCTCGCCATGACTCCGGGATAACTCCTTTTTTAATAACTTCATTAGATACCTTTTCTAAATGTGCTGCCCATAGATCTGGATTCTCTTTGAATAGGGCAAACGGGATGCCGTTGGGTCCTGGTGCTCCATCTTTCTGTTTTATAATTAGTTTTCTTAGTTGATCCTTTGTTACTACAATTGGGGTTTCCATATCTCCATCGTGTGTATCTGTCGGTTGGGATTCAATTTTCTCTATTGTCATACTATTTTGGTTTAAATGTTTTTTAAGAAATGTCACCCATTCCTGCTCAGTTAGAGCAGAGGAAACAACCCTTTTATTTGGTCTAGCCAGACCATTTATAATTTTCCAGAACTCTCTTGTGTTTATCAGTTTGCTTGCGTGGTATATTTTTGCCCAGAGTGCTTGTTTTGCCTGATTTTTCTCATCCCATATTAATTTCCTTAGATTTTGATTCACAGCTTTCAGTTTGCCTGGTGTTTCCTCGTTAGGAATAGATTTCTTGATTTGCCTTATCATCCTATTCCGTACTCTTTTTAGTTTAGTAATGGTATATGGCAGGTTTATGTATGATTTGTTTTCCTTTCGATCATCATTTTGATTACTTTTCTCCCGTCGCAGCTGAGGTTGGGGTTTAACCAGCATCATGGTAAATTTTACCCATTGTTCTATCAAGGTTTCAGGTGATCTTTCATTGAAGCATAATTCTATTATTTGGCTAACATGATCGTTCATCACATCTTTGTTCTTAATAGTCCAAATTAGTTTTTTATAGTTTACTGTTCCAATATGACCTGGAACAGTTTCATATGGTTGATTTGTCTTATTCATTAGATTAATCGTTGTTATCTGCTGGCAGTGATCACTATCCCTAACTTCCCTTATCTGATATGCAATGATATTATGGAAGGCATTAAGAGATATCATTGTGTAGTCAATCCTTGACCTTGCCTTGTTCTTAAAATATGTATACGCTGGAGGTGAATCTTCTTTAAATCGACCATTTAGTATACGCAGGCCCATTGCTTCCATATCTTTGACAAAGGATATTGCAATTTTATTGCTATACGGCAAACTTTCTCTTCCTAAATCCTGTTGTGGGATAGACCATTGATAATCCTGTGTTTGAGAGGTGTCATCCCTTGTGAAGGATGGCATTAAGTTAAGGTTAAAGTCCCCAGACACAATAAAATCCGCTAGAGGCTCTGACAGCACTAAATCCACGAGAAGGTTATACAGTATGCCACAAGTTGATTCCCTACTTAGGCCTGTTGGCTGAATATAGACATTAATCAAATATATCAACTTTAATTCCTGTTTTGATGTTTTATATTTCAACTTAATTATTAAAATATTATCACTTTTTGACTCAAGTCGTTCATGTTCAACCTGTAAGTCCAGGGAAATGAAAATTGCTAGCCCTCCACTGGGACGGCCAAATTTGTGGTTTTTATTTGCATGCTCAAAATAACCTTTGAATCCGTGTAGTACAAATGGTTTGGTTTCCCACGTTTCTTGTAAAAAAAATAATCTGAGAGGGGAGCAATATTGAGTCTATACGAGCATTATGAACCTTTGCACCAAGCCCATTTATATTCCATGAACACAATCGGACAGGACCTATATCACCTACTTTGTCTGTGGAGTACATATTGATATTAAATCATTGTTCCTTATTACTGTGTAGTGACTTGGTAATCCATTTTTCATTTATTACAGGGTTTTTGCCCATATCCTTTTGAGATAACCATTCTCCTCGTTTATTGGGTGATTTTCCTCGGGCATTTTTTAGTACTGGTACTATTTGTCTGTCTATTTTTGGCTGTTTGGTTTTTTCATCATCAATGAGCGGTGTTGGATAAACCTTTGGGCCTTGTTTCATAATTGATATACCCCAAGCTTTGAATACATGTTGTTCTGTCAAAATCAGTTCTGCTATTACCGGGGAGTTTAATGTAACTAAAGTGGGAGCATGTGAATTCTCGTTTCCTGACATAAATTCAATAGAATCGATATCCTTATTCACTATCTTAGAGAGGGATGGAATTGACTTGAATAGTCTGAGTATATTGCCTCGATTCAGGGTATCTTGCCTACCTCTAGATTCAAATTCTGGTTTAAAGATAATTTGTACTTTGTCGACTTAATTTTGTTACCTTTT
>NW_028243003.1:0-65281 GCF_964263255.1 Lissotriton vulgaris
GTTCAAAAATAAAACATTTGAAAACGGACCATTTTCCACATTTCTGAAGCATGACGTAATGGGGGGGTGTTATCTCTTTTGTCGAAAATCAGCCGTTTTTGCTCGAACATTAAATGCCTCCAAATGGTATTTAATTAACTTCCCGGGGTGAAGAAACCCTTTTGAGAACTCAGAGTGAGTAAATTGGCCATTTTCATGCACTTTTAACCATTCCATAAATCTTGTGTTTTGGGCCCCTGGAAGCATGAAAATCACTTTAAACATGCTAATTTTAGCTCTAACACTGATGATCCACCTACAAATGTGAACTGACGTTCAAAAATAAAACATTTGAAAACGGACCATTTTCCACATTTCTGAAGCATGACGTAATGGGGGGGTGTTATCTCTTTTGTCGAAAATCAGCCGTTTTTGCTCGAACATTAAATGCCTCCAAATGGTATTTAATTAACTTCCCGGGGTGAAGAAACCCTTTTTGAGAACTCAGAGTGAGTAAATTGGCCATTTTCATGCACTTTTAACCATTCCATAAATCTTGTGTTTTGGGCCCCTGGAAGCATGAAAATCACTTTAAACATGCTAATTTTAGCTCTAACACTGATGATCCACCTACAAATGTGAACTGACGTTCAAAAATAAAACATTTGAAAACGGACCATTTTCCACATTTCTGAAGCATGACGTAATGGGGGGGTGTTATCTCTTTTGTCGAAAATCAGCCGTTTTTGCTCGAACATTAAATGCCTCCAAATGGTATTTAATTAACTTCCCGGGGTGAAGAAACCCTTTTTGAGAACTCAGAGTGAGTAAATTGGCCATTTTCATGCACTTTTAACCATTCCATAAATCTTGTGTTTTGGGCCCCTGGAAGCATGAAAATCACTTTAAACATGCTAATTTTAGCTCTAACACTGATGATCCACCTACAAATGTGAACTGACATTCAAAAATAAAACATTTGAAAACGGACCATTTTCCACATTTCTGAAGCATGACGTAATGGGGGGTGTTATCTCTTTTGTCGAAAATCAGCCGTTTTTGCTCGAACATTAAATGCCTCCAAATGGTATTTAATTAACTTCCCGAGCCCCTGGAAGCATGAAAATCACTTTAAACATGCTAATTTTAGCTCTAACACTGATGATCCACCTACAAATGTGAACTGACGTTCAAAAATAAAACATTTGAAAACGGACCATTTTCCACATTTCTGAAGCATGACGTAATGGGGGGGTGTTATCTCTTTTGTCGAAAATCAGCCGTTTTTGCTCGAACATTAAATGCCTCCAAATGGTATTTAATTAACTTCCCACAGTGAAGAAACCCTTTTTGAGAACTCAGAGTGAGTAAATTGGCCATTTTCATGCACTTTTAACCATTCCATAAATCTTGTGTTTTGGGCCCCTGGAAGCATGAAAATCACTTTAAACATGCTAATTTTAGCTCTAACACTGATGATCCACCTACAAATGTGAACTGACGTTCAAAAATAAAACATTTGAAAACGGACCATTTTCCACATTTCTGAAGCATGACGTAATGGGGGGGTGTTATCTCTTTTGTCGAAAATCAGCCGTTTTTGCTCGAACATTAAATGCCTCCAAATGGTATTTAATTAACTTCCCGGGGTGAAGAAACCCTTTTTGAGAACTCAGAGTGAGTAAATTGGCCATTTTCATGCACTTTTAACCATTCCATAAATCTTGTGTTTTGGGCCCCTCGAAGCATGAAAATCACTTTAAACATGCTAATTTTAGCTCTAACACTGATGATCCACCTACAAATGTGAACTGACGTTCAAAAATAAAACATTTGAAAACGGACCATTTTCCACATTTCTGAAGCATGACGTAATGGGGGGGTGTTATCTCTTTTGTCGAAAATCAGCCGTTTTTGCTCGAACATTAAATGCCTCCAAATGGTATTTAATTAACTTCCCGAGCCCCTGGAAGCATGAAAATCACTTTAAACATGCTAATTTTAGCTCTAACACTGATGATCCACCTACAAATGTGAACTGACGTTCAAAAATAAAACATTTGAAAACGGACCATTTTCCACATTTCTGAAGCATGACGTAATGGGGGGGTGTTATCTCTTTTGTCGAAAATCAGCCGTTTTTGCTCGAACATTAAATGCCTCCAAATGGTATTTAATTAACTTCCCGAGCCCCTGGAAGCATGAAAATCACTTTAAACATGCTAATTTTAGCTCTAACACTGATGATCCACCTACAAATGTGAACTGACGTTCAAAAATAAAACATTTGAAAACGGACCATTTTCCACATTTCTGAAGCATGACGTAATGGGGGGGTGTTATCTCTTTTGTCGAAAATCAGCCGTTTTTGCTCGAACATTAAATGCCTCCAAATGGTATTTAATTAACTTCCCGGGGTGAAGAAACCCTTTTTGAGAACTCAGAGTGAGTAAATTGGCCATTTTCATGCACTTTTAACCATTCCATAAATCTTGTGTTTTGGGCCCCTGGAAGCATGAAAATCACTTTAAACATGCTAATTTTAGCTCTAACACTGATGATCCACCTACAAATGTGAACTGACGTTCAAAAATAAAACATTTGAAAACGGACCATTTTCCACATTTCTGAAGCATGACGTAATGGGGGGGTGTTATCTCTTTTGTCGAAAATCAGCCGTTTTTGCTCGAACATTAAATGCCTCCAAATGGTATTTAATTAACTTCCCGAGCCCCTGGAAGCATGAAAATCACTTTAAACATGCTAATTTTAGCTCTAACACTGATGATCCACCTACAAATGTGAACTGACGTTCAAAAATAGAACATTTGAAAACGGACCATTTTCCACATTTCTGAAGCATGACGTAATGGGGGGGTGTTATCTCTTTTGTCGAAAATCAGCCGTTTTTGCTCGAACATTAAATGCCTCCAAATGGTATTTAATTAACTTCCCGAGCCCCTGGAAGCATGAAAATCACTTTAAACATGCTAATTTTAGCTCTAACACTGATGATCCACCTACAAATGTGAACTGACGTTCAAAAATAAAACATTTGAAAACGGACCATTTTCCACATTTCTGAAGCATGACGTAATGGGGGGGTGTTATCTCTTTTGTCGAAAATCAGCCGTTTTTGCTCGAACATTAAATGCCTCCAAATGGTATTTAATTAACTTCCCGGGGTGAAGAAACCCTTTTTGAGAACTCAGAGTGAGTAAATTGGCCATTTTCATGCACTTTTAACCATTCCATAAATCTTGTGTTTTGGGCCCCTGGAAGCATGAAAATCACTTTAAACATGCTAATTTTAGCTCTAACACTGATGATCCACCTACAAATGTGAACTGACGTTCAAAAATAAAACATTTGAAAACGGACCATTTTCCACATTTCTGAAGCATGACGTAATGGGGGGGTGTTATCTCTTTTGTCGAAAATCAGCCGTTTTTGCTCGAACATTAAATGCCTCCAAATGGTATTTAATTAACTTCCCGGGGTGAAGAAACCCTTTTTGAGAACTCAGAGTGAGTAAATTGGCCATTTTCATGCACTTTTAACCATTCCATAAATCTTGTGTTTTGGGCCCCTGGAAGCATGAAAATCACTTTAAACATGCTAATTTTAGCTCTAACACTGATGATCCACCTACAAATGTGAACTGACGTTCAAAAATAAAACATTTGAAAACGGACCATTTTCCACATTTCTGAAGCATGACGTGATGGGGGGGTGTTATCTCTTTTGTCGAAAATCAGCCGTTTTTGCTCGAACATTAAATGCCTCCAAATGGTATTTAATTAACTTCCCGAGCCCCTGGAAGCATGAAAATCACTTTAAACATGCTAATTTTAGCTCTAACACTGATGATCCACCTACAAATGTGAACTGACGTTCAAAAATAAAACATTTGAAAACGGACCATTTTCCACATTTCTGAAGCATGACGTAATGGGGGGGTGTTATCTCTTTTGTCGAAAATCAGCCGTTTTTGCTCGAACATTAAATGCCTCCAAATG
The DNA here is from genome assembly GCF_964263255.1 of Lissotriton vulgaris. Lineage (NCBI taxonomy): Eukaryota > Metazoa > Chordata > Amphibia > Caudata > Salamandridae > Lissotriton > Lissotriton vulgaris. Next base: position 3,999 of record NW_028243003.1, read on the forward strand.
GTATTTAATTAACTTCCCGGGGTGAAGAAACCCTTTTTGAGAACTCAGAGTGAGTAAATTGGCCATTTTCATGCACTTTTAACCATTCCATAAATCTTGTGTTTTGGGCCCCTGGAAGCATGAAAATCACTTTAAACATGCTAATTTTAGCTCTAACACTGATGATCCACCTACAAATGTGAACTGACGTTCAAAAATAAAACATTTGAAAACGGACCATTTTCCACATTTCTGAAGCATGACGTAATGGGGGGGTGTTATCTCTTTTGTCGAAAATCAGCCGTTTTTGCTCGAACATTAAATGCCTCCAAATGGTATTTAATTAACTTCCCGAGCCCCTGGAAGCATGAAAATCACTTTAAACATGCTAATTTTAGCTCTAACACTGATGATCCACCTACAAATGTGAACTGACGTTCAAAAATAAAACATTTGAAAACGGACCATTTTCCACATTTCTGAAGCATGACGTAATGGGGGGGTGTTATCTCTTTTGTCGAAAATCAGCCGTTTTTGCTCGAACATTAAATGCCTCCAAATGGTATTTAATTAACTTCCCGAGCCCCTGGAAGCATGAAAATCACTTTAAACATGCTAATTTTAGCTCTAACACTGATGATCCACCTACAAATGTGAACTGACGTTCAAAAATAAAACATTTGAAAACGGACCATTTTCCACATTTCTGAAGCATGACGTAATGGGGGGGTGTTATCTCTTTTGTCGAAAATCAGCCGTTTTTGCTCGAACATTAAATGCCTCCAAATGGTATTTAATTAACTTCCCGAGCCCCTGGAAGCATGAAAATCACTTTAAACATGCTAATTTTAGCTCTAACACTGATGATCCACCTACAAATGTGAACTGATGTTCAAAAATAAAACATTTGAAAACGGACCATTTTCCACATTTCTGAAGCATGACGTAATGGGGGGGTGTTATCTCTTTTGTCGAAAATCAGCCGTTTTTGCTCGAACATTAAATGCCTCCAAATGGTATTTAATTAACTTCCCGGGGTGAAGAAACCCTTTTTGAGAACTCAGAGTGAGTAAATTGGCCATTTTCATGCACTTTTAACCATTCCATAAATCTTGTGTTTTGGGCCCCTGGAAGCATGAAAATCACTTTAAACATGCTAATTTTAGCTCTAACACTGATGATCCACCTACAAATGTGAACTGACGTTCAAAAATAAAACATTTGAAAACGGACCATTTTCCACATTTCTGAAGCATGACGTAATGGGGGGGTGTTATCTCTTTTGTCGAAAATCAGCCGTTTTTGCTCGAACATTAAATGCCTCCAAATGGTATTTAATTAACTTCCCGAGCCCCTGGAAGCATGAAAATCACTTTAAACATGCTAATTTTAGCTCTAACACTGATGATCCACCTACAAATGTGAACTGACGTTCAAAAATAAAACATTTGAAAACGGACCATTTTCCACATTTCTGAAGCATGACGTAATGGGGGGGTGTTATCTCTTTTGTCGAAAATCAGCCGTTTTTGCTCGAACATTAAATGCCTCCAAATGGTATTTAATTAACTTACCGAGCCCCTGGAAGCATGAAAATCACTTTAAACATGCTAATTTTAGCTCTAACACTGATGATCCACCTACAAATGTGAACTGACGTTCAAAAATAAAACATTTGAAAACGGACCATTTTCCACATTTCTGAAGCATGACGTAATGGGGGGGTGTTATCTCTTTTGTCGAAAATCAGCCGTTTTTGCTCGAACATTAAATGCCTCCAAATGGTATTTAGTTTACTTCCCGAGCCCCTGGAAGCATGAAAATCACTTTAAACATGCTAATTTTAGCTCTAACACTGATGATCCACCTACAAATGTGAACTGACGTTCAAAAATAAAACATTTGAAAACTGACCATTTTCCACATTTCTGAAGCATGACGTAATGGGGGGGTGTTATCTCTTTTGTCGAAAATCAGCCGTTTTTGCTCGAACATTAAATGCCTCCAAATGGTATTTAATTAACTTCCCGAGCCCCTGGAAGCATGAAAATCACTTTAAACATGCTAATTTTAGCTCTAACACTGATGATCCACCTACAAATGTGAACTGACGTTCAAAAATAAAACATTTGAAAACGGACCATTTTCCACATTTCTGAAGCATGACGTAATGGGGGGGTGTTATCTCTTTTGTCGAAAATCAGCCGTTTTTGCTCGAACATTAAATGCCTCCAAATGGTATTTAATTAACTTCCCGGGGTGAAGAAACCCTTTTTGAGAACTCAGAGTGAGTAAATTGGCCATTTTCATGCACTTTTAACCATTCCATAAATCTTGTGTTTTGGGCCCCTGGAAGCATGAAAATCACTTTAAACATGCTAATTTTAGCTCTAACACTGATGATCCACCTACAAATGTGAACTGACGTTCAAAAATAAAACATTTGAAAACGGACAATTTTCCACATTTCTGAAGCATGACGTAATGGGGGGGTGTTATCTCTTTTGTCGAAAATCAGCCGTTTTTGCTCGAACATTAAATGCCTCCAAATGGTATTTAATTAACTTCCCGAGCCCCTGGAACCATGAAAATCACTTTAAACATGCTAATTTTAGCTCTAACACTGATGATCCACCTACAAATGTGAACTGACGTTCAAAAATAAAACATTTGAAAACGGACCATTTTCCACATTTCTGAAGCATGACGTAATGGGGGGGTGTTATCTCTTTTGTCGAAAATCAGCCGTTTTTGCTCGAACATTAAATGCCTCCAAATGGTATTTAATTAACTTCCCGGGCCCTGGAAGCATGAAAATCACTTTAAACATGCTAATTTTAGCTCTAACACTGATGATCCACCTACAAATGTGAACTGACGTTCAAAAATAAAACATTTGAAAACGGACCATTTTCCACATTTCTGAAGCATGACGTAATGGGGGGGTGTTATCTCTTTTGTCGAAAATCAGCCGTTTTTGCTCGAACATTAAATGCCTCCAAATGGTATTTAATTAACTTCCCGGGGTGAAGAAACCCTTTTTGAGAACTCAGAGTGAGTAAATTGGCCATTTTCATGCACTTTTAACCATTCCATAAATCTTGTGTTTTGGGCCCCTGGAAGCATGAAAATCACTTTAAACATGCTAATTTTAGCTCTAACACTGATGATCCACCTACAAATGTGAACTGACGTTCAAAAATAAAACATTTGAAAACGGACCATTTTCCACATTTCTGAAGCATGACGTAATGGGGGGGTGTTATCTCTTTTGTCGAAAATCAGCCGTTTTTGCTCGAACATTAAATGCCTCCAAATGGTATTTAATTAACTTCCCAAGCCCCTGGAAGCATGAAAATCACTTTAAACATGCTAATTTTAGCTCTAACACTGATGATCCACCTACAAATGTGAACTGACGTTCAAAAATAAAACATTTGAAAACGGACCATTTTCCACATTTCTGAAGCATGACGTAATGGGGGGGTGTTATCTCTTTTGTCGAAAATCAGCCGTTTTTGCTCGAACATTAAATGCCTCCAAATGGTATTTAATTAACTTCCCGGGGTGAAGAAACCCTTTTTGAGAACTCAGAGTGAGTAAATTGGCCATTTTCATGCACTTTTAACCATTCCATAAATCTTGTGTTTTGGGCCCCTGGAAGCATGAAAATCACTTTAAACATGCTAATTTTAGCTCTAACACTGATGATCCACCTACAAATGTGAACTGACGTTCAAAAATAAAACATTTGAAAACGGACCATTTTCCACATTTCTGAAGCATGACGTAATGGGGGGGTGTTATCTCTTTTGTCGAAAATCAGCCGTTTTTGCTCGAACATTAAATGCCTCCAAATGGTATTTAATTAACTTCCCGGGGTGAAGAAACCCTTTTGAGAACTCAGAGTGAGTAAATTGGCCATTTTCATGCACTTTTAACCATTCCATAAATCTTGTGTTTTGGGCCCCTGGAAGCATGAAAATCACTTTAAACATGCTAATTTTAGCTCTAACACTGATGATCCACCTACAAATGTGAACTGACGTTCAAAAATAAAACATTTGAAAACGGACCATTTTCCACATTTCTGAAGCATGACGTAATGGGGGGGTGTTATCTCTTTTGTCGAAAATCAGCCGTTTTTGCTCGAACATTAAATGCCTCCAAATGGTATTTAATTAACTTCCCGGGGTGAAGAAACCCTTTTTGAGAACTCAGAGTGAGTAAATTGGCCATTTTCATGCACTTTTAACCATTCCATAAATCTTGTGTTTTGGGCCCCTGGAAGCATGAAAATCACTTTAAACATGCTAATTTTAGCTCTAACACTGATGATCCACCTACAAATGTGAACTGACGTTCAAAAATAAAACATTTGAAAACGGACCATTTTCCACATTTCTGAAGCATGACGTAATGGGGGGGTGTTATCTCTTTTGTCGAAAATCAGCCGTTTTTGCTCGAACATTAAATGCCTCCAAATGGTATTTAATTAACTTCCCGGGGTGAAGAAACCCTTTTTGAGAACTCAGAGTGAGTAAATTGGCCATTTTCATGCACTTTTAACCATTCCATAAATCTTGTGTTTTGGGCCCCTGGAAGCATGAAAATCACTTTAAACATGCTAATTTTAGCTCTAACACTGATGATCCACCTACAAATGTGAACTGACATTCAAAAATAAAACATTTGAAAACGGACCATTTTCCACATTTCTGAAGCATGACGTAATGGGGGGGTGTTATCTCTTTTGTCGAAAATCAGCCGTTTTTGCTCGAACATTAAATGCCTCCAAATGGTATTTAATTAACTTCCCGAGCCCCTGGAAGCATGAAAATCACTTTAAACATGCTAATTTTAGCTCTAACACTGATGATCCACCTACAAATGTGAACTGACGTTCAAAAATAAAACATTTGAAAACGGACCATTTTCCACATTTCTGAAGCATGACGTAATGGGGGGGTGTTATCTCTTTTGTCGAAAATCAGCCGTTTTTGCTCGAACATTAAATGCCTCCAAATGGTATTTAATTAACTTCCCACAGTGAAGAAACCCTTTTTGAGAACTCAGAGTGAGTAAATTGGCCATTTTCATGCACTTTTAACCATTCCATAAATCTTGTGTTTTGGGCCCCTGGAAGCATGAAAATCACTTTAAACATGCTAATTTTAGCTCTAACACTGATGATCCACCTACAAATGTGAACTGACGTTCAAAAATAAAACATTTGAAAACGGACCATTTTCCACATTTCTGAAGCATGACGTAATGGGGGGGTGTTATCTCTTTTGTCGAAAATCAGCCGTTTTTGCTCGAACATTAAATGCCTCCAAATGGTATTTAATTAACTTCCCGGGGTGAAGAAACCCTTTTTGAGAACTCAGAGTGAGTAAATTGGCCATTTTCATGCACTTTTAACCATTCCATAAATCTTGTGTTTTGGGCCCCTCGAAGCATGAAAATCACTTTAAACATGCTAATTTTAGCTCTAACACTGATGATCCACCTACAAATGTGAACTGACGTTCAAAAATAAAACATTTGAAAACGGACCATTTTCCACATTTCTGAAGCATGACGTAATGGGGGGGTGTTATCTCTTTTGTCGAAAATCAGCCGTTTTTGCTCGAACATTAAATGCCTCCAAATGGTATTTAATTAACTTCCCGAGCCCCTGGAAGCATGAAAATCACTTTAAACATGCTAATTTTAGCTCTAACACTGATGATCCACCTACAAATGTGAACTGACGTTCAAAAATAAAACATTTGAAAACGGACCATTTTCCACATTTCTGAAGCATGACGTAATGGGGGGGGTGTTATCTCTTTTGTCGAAAATCAGCCGTTTTTGCTCGAACATTAAATGCCTCCAAATGGTATTTAATTAACTTCCCGAGCCCCTGGAAGCATGAAAATCACTTTAAACATGCTAATTTTAGCTCTAACACTGATGATCCACCTACAAATGTGAACTGACGTTCAAAAATAAAACATTTGAAAACGGACCATTTTCCACATTTCTGAAGCATGACGTAATGGGGGGGTGTTATCTCTTTTGTCGAAAATCAGCCGTTTTTGCTCGAACATTAAATGCCTCCAAATGGTATTTAATTAACTTCCCGGGGTGAAGAAACCCTTTTTGAGAACTCAGAGTGAGTAAATTGGCCATTTTCATGCACTTTTAACCATTCCATAAATCTTGTGTTTTGGGCCCCTGGAAGCATGAAAATCACTTTAAACATGCTAATTTTAGCTCTAACACTGATGATCCACCTACAAATGTGAACTGACGTTCAAAAATAAAACATTTGAAAACGGACCATTTTCCACATTTCTGAAGCATGACGTAATGGGGGGGTGTTATCTCTTTTGTCGAAAATCAGCCGTTTTTGCTCGAACATTAAATGCCTCCAAATGGTATTTAATTAACTTCCCGAGCCCCTGGAAGCATGAAAATCACTTTAAACATGCTAATTTTAGCTCTAACACTGATGATCCACCTACAAATGTGAACTGACGTTCAAAAATAGAACATTTGAAAACGGACCATTTTCCACATTTCTGAAGCATGACGTAATGGGGGGGTGTTATCTCTTTTGTCGAAAATCAGCCGTTTTTGCTCGAACATTAAATGCCTCCAAATGGTATTTAATTAACTTCCCGAGCCCCTGGAAGCATGAAAATCACTTTAAACATGCTAATTTTAGCTCTAACACTGATGATCCACCTACAAATGTGAACTGACGTTCAAAAATAAAACATTTGAAAACGGACCATTTTCCACATTTCTGAAGCATGACGTAATGGGGGGGTGTTATCTCTTTTGTCGAAAATCAGCCGTTTTTGCTCGAACATTAAATGCCTCCAAATGGTATTTAATTAACTTCCCGGGGTGAAGAAACCCTTTTTGAGAACTCAGAGTGAGTAAATTGGCCATTTTCATGCACTTTTAACCATTCCATAAATCTTGTGTTTTGGGCCCCTGGAAGCATGAAAATCACTTTAAACATGCTAATTTTAGCTCTAACACTGATGATCCACCTACAAATGTGAACTGACGTTCAAAAATAAAACATTTGAAAACGGACCATTTTCCACATTTCTGAAGCATGACGTAATGGGGGGGTGTTATCTCTTTTGTCGAAAATCAGCCGTTTTTGCTCGAACATTAAATGCCTCCAAATGGTATTTAATTAACTTCCCGAGCCCCTGGAAGCATGAAAATCACTTTAAACATGCTAATTTTAGCTCTAACACTGATGATCCACCTACAAATGTGAACTGACGTTCAAAAATAGAACATTTGAAAACGGACCATTTTCCACATTTCTGAAGCATGACGTAATGGGGGGGTGTTATCTCTTTTGTCGAAAATCAGCCGTTTTTGCTCGAACATTAAATGCCTCCAAATGGTATTTAATTAACTTCCCGAGCCCCTGGAAGCATGAAAATCACTTTAAACATGCTAATTTTAGCTCTAACACTGATGATCCACCTACAAATGTGAACTGACGTTCAAAAATAAAACATTTGAAAACGGACCATTTTCCACATTTCTGAAGCATGACGTAATGGGGGGGTGTTATCTCTTTTGTCGAAAATCAGCCGTTTTTGCTCGAACATTAAATGCCTCCAAATGGTATTTAATTAACTTCCCGGGGTGAAGAAACCCTTTTTGAGAACTCAGAGTGAGTAAATTGGCCATTTTCATGCACTTTTAACCATTCCATAAATCTTGTGTTTTGGGCCCCTGGAAGCATGAAAATCACTTTAAACATGCTAATTTTAGCTCTAACACTGATGATCCACCTACAAATGTGAACTGACGTTCAAAAATAAAACATTTGAAAACGGACCATTTTCCACATTTCTGAAGCATGACGTAATGGGGGGGTGTTATCTCTTTTGTCGAAAATCAGCCGTTTTTGCTCGAACATTAAATGCCTCCAAATGGTATTTAATTAACTTCCCGGGGTGAAGAAACCCTTTTTGAGAACTCAGAGTGAGTAAATTGGCCATTTTCATGCACTTTTAACCATTCCATAAATCTTGTGTTTTGGGCCCCTGGAAGCATGAAAATCACTTTAAACATGCTAATTTTAGCTCTAACACTGATGATCCACCTACAAATGTGAACTGACGTTCAAAAATAAAACATTTGAAAACGGACCATTTTCCACATTTCTGAAGCATGACGTGATGGGGGGGTGTTATCTCTTTTGTCGAAAATCAGCCGTTTTTGCTCGAACATTAAATGCCTCCAAATGGTATTTAATTAACTTCCCGAGCCCCTGGAAGCATGAAAATCACTTTAAACATGCTAATTTTAGCTCTAACACTGATGATCCACCTACAAATGTGAACTGACGTTCAAAAATAAAACATTTGAAAACGGACCATTTTCCACATTTCTGAAGCATGACGTAATGGGGGGGTGTTATCTCTTTTGTCGAAAATCAGCCGTTTTTGCTCGAACATTAAATGCCTCCAAATGGTATTTAATTAACTTCCCGGGGTGAAGAAACCCTTTTTGAGAACTCAGAGTGAGTAAATTGGCCATTTTCATGCACTTTTAACCATTCCATAAATCTTGTGTTTTGGGCCCCTGGAAGCATGAAAATCACTTTAAACATGCTAATTTTAGCTCTAACACTGATGATCCACCTACAAATGTGAACTGACGTTCAAAAATAAAACATTTGAAAACGGACCATTTTCCACATTTCTGAAGCATGACGTAATGGGGGGGTGTTATCTCTTTTGTCGAAAATCAGCCGTTTTTGCTCGAACATTAAATGCCTCCAAATGGTATTTAATTAACTTCCCGAGCCCCTGGAAGCATGAAAATCACTTTAAACATGCTAATTTTAGCTCTAACACTGATGATCCACCTACAAATGTGAACTGACGTTCAAAAATAAAACATTTGAAAACGGACCATTTTCCACATTTCTGAAGCATGACGTAATGGGGGGGTGTTATCTCTTTTGTCGAAAATCAGCCGTTTTTGCTCGAACATTAAATGCCTCCAAATGGTATTTAATTAACTTCCCGAGCCCCTGGAAGCATGAAAATCACTTTAAACATGCTAATTTTAGCTCTAACACTGATGATCCACCTACAAATGTGAACTGACGTTCAAAAATAAAACATTTGAAAACGGACCATTTTCCACATTTCTGAAGCATGACGTAATGGGGGGGTGTTATCTCTTTTGTCGAAAATCAGCCGTTTTTGCTCGAACATTAAATGCCTCCAAATGGTATTTAATTAACTTCCCGAGCCCCTGGAAGCATGAAAATCACTTTAAACATGCTAATTTTAGCTCTAACACTGATGATCCACCTACAAATGTGAACTGATGTTCAAAAATAAAACATTTGAAAACGGACCATTTTCCACATTTCTGAAGCATGACGTAATGGGGGGGTGTTATCTCTTTTGTCGAAAATCAGCCGTTTTTGCTCGAACATTAAATGCCTCCAAATGGTATTTAATTAACTTCCCGGGGTGAAGAAACCCTTTTTGAGAACTCAGAGTGAGTAAATTGGCCATTTTCATGCACTTTTAACCATTCCATAAATCTTGTGTTTTGGGCCCCTGGAAGCATGAAAATCACTTTAAACATGCTAATTTTAGCTCTAACACTGATGATCCACCTACAAATGTGAACTGACGTTCAAAAATAAAACATTTGAAAACGGACCATTTTCCACATTTCTGAAGCATGACGTAATGGGGGGGTGTTATCTCTTTTGTCGAAAATCAGCCGTTTTTGCTCGAACATTAAATGCCTCCAAATGGTATTTAATTAACTTCCCGAGCCCCTGGAAGCATGAAAATCACTTTAAACATGCTAATTTTAGCTCTAACACTGATGATCCACCTACAAATGTGAACTGACGTTCAAAAATAAAACATTTGAAAACGGACCATTTTCCACATTTCTGAAGCATGACGTAATGGGGGGGTGTTATCTCTTTTGTCGAAAATCAGCCGTTTTTGCTCGAACATTAAATGCCTCCAAATGGTATTTAATTAACTTCCCGAGCCCCTGGAAGCATGAAAATCACTTTAAACATGCTAATTTTAGCTCTAACACTGATGATCCACCTACAAATGTGAACTGACGTTCAAAAATAAAACATTTGAAAACGGACCATTTTCCACATTTCTGAAGCATGACGTAATGGGGGGTGTTATCTCTTTTGTCGAAAATCAGCCGTTTTTGCTCGAACATTAAATGCCTCCAAATGGTATTTAATTAACTTCCCGAGCCCCTGGAAGCATGAAAATCACTTTAAACATGCTAATTTTAGCTCTAACACTGATGATCCACCTACAAATGTGAACTGACGTTCAAAAATAAAACATTTGAAAACGGACCATTTTCCACATTTCTGAAGCATGACGTAATGGGGGGGTGTTATCTCTTTTGTCGAAAATCAGCCGTTTTTGCTCGAACATTAAATGCCTCCAAATGGTATTTAATTAACTTCCCGGGGTGAAGAAACCCTTTTTGAGAACTCAGAGTGAGTAAATTGGCCATTTTCATGCACTTTTAACCATTCCATAAATCTTGTGTTTTGGGCCCCTGGAAGCATGAAAATCACTTTAAACATGCTAATTTTAGCTCTAACACTGATGATCCACCTACAAATGTGAACTGACGTTCAAAAATAAAACATTTGAAAACGGACCATTTTCCACATTTCTGAAGCATGACGTAATGGGGGGGTGTTATCTCTTTTGTCGAAAATCAGCCGTTTTTGCTCGAACATTAAATGCTTCCAAATGGTATTTAATTAACTTCCCGAGCCCCTGGAAGCATGAAAATCACTTTAAACATGCTAATTTTAGCTCTAACACTGATGATCCACCTACAAATGTGAACTGACGTTCAAAAATAAAACATTTGAAAACGGACCATTTTCCACATTTCTGAAGCATGACGTAATGGGGGGGTGTTATCTCTTTTGTCGAAAATCAGCCGTTTTTGCTCGAACATTAAATGCCTCCAAATGGTATTTAATTAACTTCCCGAGCCCCTGGAAGCATGAAAATCACTTTAAACATGCTAATTTTAGCTCTAACACTGATGATCCACCTACAAATGTGAACTGATGTTCAAAAATAAAACATTTGAAAACGGACCATTTTCCACATTTCTGAAGCATGACGTAATGGGGGGGTGTTATCTCTTTTGTCGAAAATCAGCCGTTTTTGCTCGAACATTAAATGCCTCCAAATGGTATTTAATTAACTTCCCGGGGTGAAGAAACCCTTTTTGAGAACTCAGAGTGAGTAAATTGGCCATTTTCATGCACTTTTAACCATTCCATAAATCTTGTGTTTTGGGCCCCTGGAAGCATGAAAATCACTTTAAACATGCTAATTTTAGCTCTAACACTGATGATCCACCTACAAATGTGAACTGACGTTCAAAAATAAAACATTTGAAAACGGACCATTTTCCACATTTCTGAAGCATGACGTAATGGGGGGGTGTTATCTCTTTTGTCGAAAATCAGCCGTTTTTGCTCGAACATTAAATGCCTCCAAATGGTATTTAATTAACTTCCCGAGCCCCTGGAAGCATGAAAATCACTTTAAACATGCTAATTTTAGCTCTAACACTAATGATCCACCTACAAATGTGAACTGACGTTCAAAAATAAAACATTTGAAAACGGACCATTTTCCACATTTCTGAAGCATGACGTAATGGGGGGGTGTTATCTCTTTTGTCGAAAATCAGCCGTTTTTGCTCGAACATTAAATGCCTCCAAATGGTATTTAATTAACTTCCCGAGCCCCTGGAAGCATGAAAATCACTTTAAACATGCTAATTTTAGCTCTAACACTGATGATCCACCTACAAATGTGAACTGACGTTCAAAAATAAAACATTTGAAAACGGACCATTTTCCACATTTCTGAAGCATGACGTAATGGGGGGTGTTATCTCTTTTGTCGAAAATCAGCCGTTTTTGCTCGAACATTAAATGCCTCCAAATGGTATTTAATTAACTTCCCGAGCCCCTGGAAGCATGAAAATCACTTTAAACATGCTAATTTTAGCTCTAACACTGATGATCCACCTACAAATGTGAACTGACGTTCAAAAATAAAACATTTGAAAACGGACCATTTTCCACATTTCTGAAGCATGACGTAATGGGGGGGTGTTATCTCTTTTGTCGAAAATCAGCCGTTTTTGCTCGAACATTAAATGCCTCCAAATGGTATTTAATTAACTTCCCGGGGTGAAGAAACCCTTTTTGAGAACTCAGAGTGAGTAAATTGGCCATTTTCATGCACTTTTAACCATTCCATAAATCTTGTGTTTTGGGCCCCTGGAAGCATGAAAATCACTTTAAACATGCTAATTTTAGCTCTAACACTGATGATCCACCTACAAATGTGAACTGACGTTCAAAAATAAAACATTTGAAAACGGACCATTTTCCACATTTCTGAAGCATGACGTAATGGGGGGGTGTTATCTCTTTTGTCGAAAATCAGCCGTTTTTGCTCGAACATTAAATGCTTCCAAATGGTATTTAATTAACTTCCCGAGCCCCTGGAAGCATGAAAATCACTTTAAACATGCTAATTTTAGCTCTAACACTGATGATCCACCTACAAATGTGAACTGACGTTCAAAAATAAAACATTTGAAAACGGACCATTTTCCACATTTCTGAAGCATGACGTAATGGGGGGGTGTTATCTCTTTTGTCGAAAATCAGCCGTTTTTGCTCGAACATTAAATGCCTCCAAATGGTATTTAATTAACTTCCCGAGCCCCTGGAAGCATGAAAATCACTTTAAACATGCTAATTTTAGCTCTAACACTGATGATCCACCTACAAATGTGAACTGACGTTCAAAAATAAAACATTTGAAAACGGACCATTTTCCACATTTCTGAAGCATGACGTGATGGGGGGGTGTTATCTCTTTTGTCGAAAATCAGCCGTTTTTGCTCGAACATTAAATGCCTCCAAATGGTATTTAATTAACTTCCCGAGCCCCTGGAAGCATGAAAATCACTTTAAACATGCTAATTTTAGCTCTAACACTGATGATCCACCTACAAATGTGAACTGACGTTCAAAAATAAAACATTTGAAAACGGACCATTTTCCACATTTCTGAAGCATGACGTAATGGGGGGGTGTTATCTCTTTTGTCGAAAATCAGCCGTTTTTGCTCGAACATTAAATGCCTCCAAATGGTATTTAATTAACTTCCCGAGCCCCTGGAAGCATGAAAATCACTTTAAACATGCTAATTTTAGCTCTAACACTGATGATCCACCTACAAATGTGAACTGACGTTCAAAAATAAAACATTTGAAAACGGACCATTTTCCACATTTCTGAAGCATGACGTAATGGGGGGGGTGTTATCTCTTTTGTCGAAAATCAGCCGTTTTTGCTCGAACATTAAATGCCTCCAAATGGTATTTAATTAACTTCCCGAGCCCCTGGAAGCATGAAAATCACTTTAAACATGCTAATTTTAGCTCTAACACTGATGATCCACCTACAAATGTGAACTGACGTTCAAAAATAAAACATTTGAAAACGGACCATTTTCCACATTTCTGAAGCATGTTGTAATGGGGGGGTGTTATCTCTTTTGTCGAAAATCAGCCGTTTTTGCTCGAACATTAAATGCCTCCAAATGGTATTTAATTAACTTCCCGGGGTGAAGAAACCCTTTTTGAGAACTCAGAGTGAGTAAATTGGCCATTTTCATGCACTTTTAACCATTCCATAAATCTTGTGTTTTGGGCCCCTGGAAGCATGAAAATCACTTTAAACATGCTAATTTTAGCTCTAACACTGATGATCCACCTTCAAATGTGAACTGACGTTCAAAAATAAAACATTTGAAAACGGACCATTTTCCACATTTCTGAAGCATGACGTAATGGGGGGGTGTTATCTCTTTTGTCGAAAATCAGCCGTTTTTGCTCGAACATTAAATGCCTCCAAATGGTATTTAATTAACTTCCCGAGCCCCTGGAAGCATGAAAATCACTTTAAACATGCTAATTTTAGCTCTAACACTGATGATCCACCTACAAATGTGAACTGACGTTCAAAAATAAAACATTTGAAAACGGACCATTTTCCACATTTCTGAAGCATGACGTAATGGGGGGGTGTTATCTCTTTTGTCGAAAATCAGCCGTTTTTGCTCGAACATTAAATGCCTCCAAATGGTATTTAATTAACTTCCCGAGCCCCTGGAAGCATGAAAATCACTTTAAACATGCTAATTTTAGCTCTAACACTGATGATCCACCTACAAATGTGAACTGACGTTCAAAAATAAAACATTTGAAAACGGACCATTTTCCACATTTCTGAAGCATGACGTGATGGGGGGGTGTTATCTCTTTTGTCGAAAATCAGCCGTTTTTGCTCGAACATTAAATGCCTCCAAATGGTATTTAATTAACTTCCCGAGCCCCTGGAAGCATGAAAATCACTTTAAACATGCTAATTTTAGCTCTAACACTGATGATCCACCTACAAATGTGAACTGACGTTCAAAAATAAAACATTTGAAAACGGACCATTTTCCACATTTCTGAAGCATGACGTAATGGGGGGGTGTTATCTCTTTTGTCGAAAATCAGCCGTTTTTGCTCGAACATTAAATGCCTCCAAATGGTATTTAATTAACTTCCCGAGCCCCTGGAAGCATGAAAATCACTTTAAACATGCTAATTTTAGCTCTAACACTGATGATCCACCTACAAATGTGAACTGACGTTCAAAAATAAAACATTTGAAAACGGACCATTTTCCACATTTCTGAAGCATGACGTAATGGGGGGGGTGTTATCTCTTTTGTCGAAAATCAGCCGTTTTTGCTCGAACATTAAATGCCTCCAAATGGTATTTAATTAACTTCCCGAGCCCCTGGAAGCATGAAAATCACTTTAAACATGCTAATTTTAGCTCTAACACTGATGATCCACCTACAAATGTGAACTGACGTTCAAAAATAAAACATTTGAAAACGGACCATTTTCCACATTTCTGAAGCATGTTGTAATGGGGGGGTGTTATCTCTTTTGTCGAAAATCAGCCGTTTTTGCTCGAACATTAAATGCCTCCAAATGGTATTTAATTAACTTCCCGGGGTGAAGAAACCCTTTTTGAGAACTCAGAGTGAGTAAATTGGCCATTTTCATGCACTTTTAACCATTCCATAAATCTTGTGTTTTGGGCCCCTGGAAGCATGAAAATCACTTTAAACATGCTAATTTTAGCTCTAACACTGATGATCCACCTTCAAATGTGAACTGACGTTCAAAAATAAAACATTTGAAAACGGACCATTTTCCACATTTCTGAAGCATGACGTAATGGGGGGGTGTTATCTCTTTTGTCGAAAATCAGCCGTTTTTGCTCGAACATTAAATGCCTCCAAATGGTATTTAATTAACTTCCCGAGCCCCTGGAAGCATGAAAATCACTTTAAACATGCTAATTTTAGCTCTAACACTGATGATCCACCTACAAATGTGAACTGACGTTCAAAAATAAAACATTTGAAAACGGACCATTTTCCACATTTCTGAAGCATGACGTAATGGGGGGGTGTTATCTCTTTTGTCGAAAATCAGCCGTTTTTGCTCGAACATTAAATGCCTCCAAATGGTATTTAATTAACTTCCCGGGGTGAAGAAACCCTTTTTGAGAACTCAGAGTGAGTAAATTGGCCATTTTCATGCACTTTTAACCATTCCATAAATCTTGTGTTTTGGGCCCCTGGAAGCATGAAAATCACTTTAAACATGCTAATTTTAGCTCTAACACTGATGATCCACCTACAAATGTGAACTGACGTTCAAAAATAAAACATTTGAAAACGGACCATTTTCCACATTTCTGAAGCATGACGTAATGGGGGGGTGTTATCTCTTTTGTCGAAAATCAGCCATTTTTGCTCGAACATTAAATGCCTCCAAATGGTATTTAATTAACTTCCCGAGCCCCTGGAAGCATGAAAATCACTTTAAACATGCTAATTTTAGCTCTAACACTGATGATCCACCTACAAATGTGAACTGACGTTCAAAAATAAAACATTTGAAAACGGACCATTTTCCACATTTCTGAAGCATGACGTAATGGGGGGGTGTTATCTCTTTTGTCGAAAATCAGCCGTTTTTGCTCGAACATTAAATGCCTCCAAATGGTATTTAATTAACTTCCCGAGCCCCTGGAAGCATGAAAATCACTTTAAATATGCTAATTTTAGCTCTAACACTGATGATCCACCTACAAATGTGAACTGACGTTCAAAAATAAAACATTTGAAAACGGACCATTTTCCACATTTCTGAAGCATGACGTAATGGGGGGGTGTTATCTCTTTTGTCGAAAATCAGCCGTTTTTGCTCGAACATTAAATGCCTCCAAATGGTATTTAATTAACTTCCCGAGCCCCTGGAAGCATGAAAATCACTTTAAATATGCTAATTTTAGCTCTAACACTGATGATCCACCTACAAATGTGAACTGACGTTCAAAAATAAAACATTTGAAAACGGACCATTTTCCACATTTCTGAAGTATGACGTAATGGGGGGGTGTTATCTCTTTTGTCGAAAATCAGCCGTTTTTGCTCGAACATTAAATGCCTCCAAATGGTATTTAATTAACTTCCCGAGCCCCTGGAAGCATGAAAATCACTTTAAACATGCTAATTTTAGCTCTAACACTGATGATCCACCTACAAATGTGAACTGACGTTCAAAAATAAAACATTTGAAAACGGACCATTTTCCACATTTCTGAAGCATGACGTAATGGGGGGGTGTTATCTCTTTTGTCGAAAATCAGCCGTTTTTGCTCGAACATTAAATGCCTCCAAATGGTATTTAATTAACTTCCCGAGCCCCTGGAAGCATGAAAATCACTTTAAACATGCTAATTTTAGCTCTAACACTGATGATCCACCTACAAATGTGAACTGACGTTCAAAAATAAAACATTTGAAAACGGACCATTTTCCACATTTCTGAAGCATGACGTGATGGGGGGGTGTTATCTCTTTTGTCGAAAATCAGCCGTTTTTGCTCGAACATTAAATGCCTCCAAATGGTATTTAATTAACTTCCCGAGCCCCTGGAAGCATGAAAATCACTTTAAACATGCTAATTTTAGCTCTAACACTGATGATCCACCTACAAATGTGAACTGACGTTCAAAAATAAAACATTTGAAAACGGACCATTTTCCACATTTCTGAAGCATGACGTAATGGGGGGGTGTTATCTCTTTTGTCGAAAATCAGCCGTTTTTGCTCGAACATTAAATGCCTCCAAATGGTATTTAATTAACTTCCCGGGGTGAAGAAACCCTTTTTGAGAACTCAGAGTGAGTAAATTGGCCATTTTCATGCACTTTTAACCATTCCATAAATCTTGTGTTTTGGGCCCCTGGAAGCATGAAAATCACTTTAAACATGCTAATTTTAGCTCTAACACTGATGATCCACCTACAAATGTGAACTGACGTTCAAAAATAAAACATTTGAAAACTGACCATTTTCCACATTTCTGAAGCATGACGTAATGGGGGGGTGTTATCTCTTTTGTCGAAAATCAGCCGTTTTTGCTCGAACATTAAATGCCTCCAAATGGTATTTAATTAACTTCCCGAGCCCCTGGAAGCATGAAAATCACTTTAAACATGCTAATTTTAGCTCTAACACTGATGATCCACCTACAAATGTGAACTGACGTTCAAAAATAAAACATTTGAAAACGGACCATTTTCCACATTTCTGAAGCATGACGTAATGGGGGGGTGTTATCTCTTTTGTCGAAAATCAGCCGTTTTTGCTCGAACATTAAATGCCTCCAAATGGTATTTAATTAACTTCCCGAGCCCCTGGAAGCATGAAAATCACTTTAAACATGCTAATTTTAGCTCTAACACTGATGATCCACCTACAAATGTGAACTGACGTTCAAAAATAAAACATTTGAAAACGGACCATTTTCCACATTTCTGAAGCATGACGTAATGGGGGGGTGTTATCTCTTTTGTCGAAAATCAGCCGTTTTTGCTCGAACAT
Organism: Lissotriton vulgaris; assembly: GCF_964263255.1. NCBI lineage: Eukaryota > Metazoa > Chordata > Amphibia > Caudata > Salamandridae > Lissotriton > Lissotriton vulgaris. The sequence continues at coordinate 22,100 of NW_028243003.1, forward strand.
TAAATGCCTCCAAATGGTATTTAATTAACTTCCCGAGCCCCTGGAAGCATGAAAATCACTTTAAACATGCTAATTTTAGCTCTAACACTGATGATCCACCTACAAATGTGAACTGACGTTCAAAAATAAAACATTTGAAAACGGACCATTTTCCACATTTCTGAAGCATGACGTAATGGGGGGGTGTTATCTCTTTTGTCGAAAATCAGCCGTTTTTGCTCGAACATTAAATGCCTCCAAATGGTATTTAATTAACTTCCCGGGGTGAAGAAACCCTTTTTGAGAACTCAGAGTGAGTAAATTGGCCATTTTCATGCACTTTTAACCATTCCATAAATCTTGTGTTTTGGGCCCCTGGAAGCATGAAAATCACTTTAAACATGCTAATTTTAGCTCTAACACTGATGATCCACCTACAAATGTGAACAGACGTTCAAAAATAAAACATTTGAAAACGGACCATTTTCCACATTTCTGAAGCATGACGTAATGGGGGGGTGTTATCTCTTTTGTCGAAAATCAGCCGTTTTTGCTCGAACATTAAATGCCTCCAAATGGTATTTAATTAACTTCCCGAGCCCCTGGAAGCATGAAAATCACTTTAAACATGCTAATTTTAGCTCTAACACTGATGATCCACCTACAAATGTGAACTGACGTTCAAAAATAAAACATTTGAAAACGGACCATTTTCCACATTTCTGAAGCATGACGTAATGGGGGGGTGTTATCTCTTTTGTCGAAAATCAGCCGTTTTTGCTCGAACATTAAATGCCTCCAAATGGTATTTAATTAACTTCCCGAGCCCCTGGAAGCATGAAAATCACTTTAAACATGCTAATTTTAGCTCTAACACTGATGATCCACCTACAAATGTGAACTGACGTTCAAAAATAAAACATTTGAAAACGGACCATTTTCCACATTTCTGAAGCATGACGTAATGGGGGGGTGTTATCTCTTTTGTCGAAAATCAGCCGTTTTTGCTCGAACATTAAATGCCTCCAAATGGTATTTAATTAACTTCCCGAGCCCCTGGAAGCATGAAAATCACTTTAAACATGCTAATTTTAGCTCTAACACTGATGATCCACCTACAAATGTGAACTGACTTTCAAAAATAAAACATTTGAAAACGGACCATTTTCCACATTTCTGAAGCATGACGTAATGGGGGGGTGTTATCTCTTTTGTCGAAAATCAGCCGTTTTTGCTCGAACATTAAATGCCTCCAAATGGTATTTAATTAACTTCCCGAGCCCCTGGAAGCATGAAAATCACTTTAAACATGCTAATTTTAGCTCTAACACTGATGATCCACCTACAAATGTGAACTGACGTTCAAAAATAAAACATTTGAAAACGGACCATTTTCCACATTTCTGAAGCATGACGTAATGGGGGGGTGTTATCTCTTTTGTCGAAAATCAGCCGTTTTTGCTCGAACATTAAATGCCTCCAAATGGTATTTAATTAACTTCCCGGGGTGAAGAAACCCTTTTTGAGAACTCAGAGTGAGTAAATTGGCCATTTTCATGCACTTTTAACCATTCCATAAATCTTGTGTTTTGGGCCCCTGGAAGCATGAAAATCACTTTAAACATGCTAATTTTAGCTCTAACACTGATGATCCACCTACAAATGTGAACTGACGTTCAAAAATAAAACATTTGAAAACGGACCATTTTCCACATTTCTGAAGCATGACGTAATGGGGGGGTGTTATCTCTTTTGTCGAAAATCAGCCGTTTTTGCTCGAACATTAAATGCCTCCAAATGGTATTTAATTAACTTCCCGAGCCCCTGGAAGCATGAAAATCACTTTAAACATGCTAATTTTAGCTCTAACACTGATGATCCACCTACAAATGTGAACTGACGTTCAAAAATAAAACATTTGAAAACGGACCATTTTCCACATTTCTGAAGCATGACGTAATGGGGGGGTGTTATCTCTTTTGTCGAAAATCAGGCGTTTTTGCTCGAACATTAAATGCCTCCAAATGGTATTTAATTAACTTCCCGGGGTGAAGAAACCCTTTTTGAGAACTCAGAGTGAGTAAATTGGCCATTTTCATGCACTTTTAACCATTCCATAAATCTTGTGTTTTGGGCCCCTGGAAGCATGAAAATCACTTTAAACATGCTAATTTTAGCTCTAACACTGATGATCCACCTACAAATGTGAACTGACGTTCAAAAATAAAACATTTGAAAACGGACCATTTTCCACATTTCTGAAGCATGACGTAATGGGGGGGTGTTATCTCTTTTGTCGAAAATCAGCCATTTTTGCTCGAACATTAAATGCCTCCAAATGGTATTTAATTAACTTCCCGAGCCCCTGGAAGCATGAAAATCACTTTAAACATGCTAATTTTAGCTCTAACACTGATGATCCACCTACAAATGTGAACTGACGTTCAAAAATAAAACATTTGAAAACGGACCATTTTCCACATTTCTGAAGCATGACGTAATGGGGGGGTGTTATCTCTTTTGTCGAAAATCAGCCGTTTTTGCTCGAACATTAAATGCCTCCAAATGGTATTTAATTAACTTCCCGAGCCCCTGGAAGCATGAAAATCACTTTAAATATGCTAATTTTAGCTCTAACACTGATGATCCACCTACAAATGTGAACTGACGTTCAAAAATAAAACATTTGAAAACGGACTATGTTCCACATTTCTGAAGCATGACGTAATGGGGGGGTGTTATCTCTTTTGTCGAAAATCAGCCGTTTTTGCTCGAACATTAAATGCCTCCAAATGGTATTTAATTAACTTCCCGAGCCCCTGGAAGCATGAAAATCACTTTAAACATGCTAATTTTAGCTCTAACACTGATGATCCACCTACAAATGTGAACTGACGTTCAAAAATAAAACATTTGAAAACGGACCATTTTCCACATTTCTGAAGCATGACGTAATGGGGGGGTGTTATCTCTTTTGTCGAAAATCAGCCGTTTTTGCTCGAACATTAAATGCCTCCAAATGGTATTTAATTAACTTCCCGAGCCCCTGGAAGCATGAAAATCACTTTAAACATGCTAATTTTAGCTCTAACACTGATGATCCACCTACAAATGTGAACTGACGTTCAAAAATAAAACATTTGAAAACGGACCATTTTCCACATTTCTGAAGCATGACGTGATGGGGGGGTGTTATCTCTTTTGTCGAAAATCAGCCGTTTTTGCTCGAACATTAAATGCCTCCAAATGGTATTTAATTAACTTCCCGAGCCCCTGAAAGCATGAAAATCACTTTAAACATGCTAATTTTAGCTCTAACACTGATGATCCACCTACAAATGTGAACTGACGTTCAAAAATAAAACATTTGAAAACGGACCATTTTCCACATTTCTGAAGCATGACGTAATGGGGGGGTGTTATCTCTTTTGTCGAAAATCAGCCGTTTTTGCTCGAACATTAAATGCCTCCAAATGGTATTTAATTAACTTCCCGGGGTGAAGAAACCCTTTTTGAGAACTCAGAGTGAGTAAATTGGCCATTTTCATGCACTTTTAACCATTCCATAAATCTTGTGTTTTGGGCCCCTGGAAGCATGAAAATCACTTTAAACATGCTAATTTTAGCTCTAACACTGATGATCCACCTACAAATGTGAACTGACGTTCAAAAATAAAACATTTGAAAACTGACCATTTTCCACATTTCTGAAGCATGACGTAATGGGGGGGTGTTATCTCTTTTGTCGAAAATCAGCCGTTTTTGCTCGAACATTAAATGCCTCCAAATGGTATTTAATTAACTTCCCGAGCCCCTGGAAGCATGAAAATCACTTTAAACATGCTAATTTTAGCTCTAACACTGATGATCCACCTACAAATGTGAACTGACGTTCAAAAATAAAACATTTGAAAACGGACCATTTTCCACATTTCTGAAGCATGACGTAATGGGGGGGTGTTATCTCTTTTGTCGAAAATCAGCCGTTTTTGCTCGAACATTAAATGCCTCCAAATGGTATTTAATTAACTTCCCGAGCCCCTGGAAGCATGAAAATCACTTTAAACATGCTAATTTTAGCTCTAACACTGATGATCCACCTACAAATGTGAACTGACGTTCAAAAATAAAACATTTGAAAACGGACCATTTTCCACATTTCTGAAGCATGACGTAATGGGGGGGTGTTATCTCTTTTGTCGAAAATCAGCCGTTTTTGCTCGAACATTAAATGCCTCCAAATGGTATTTAATTAACTTCCCGAGCCCCTGGAAGCATGAAAATCACTTTAAACATGCTAATTTTAGCTCTAACACTGAAGATCCACCTACAAATGTGAACTGACGTTCAAAAATAAAACATTTGAAAACGGACCATTTTCCACATTTCTGAAGCATGACGTAATGGGGGGGTGTTATCTCTTTTGTCGAAAATCAGCCGTTTTTGCTCGAACATTAAATGCCTCCAAATGGTATTTAATTAACTTGCCGGGGTGAAGAAACCCTTTTTGAGAACTCAGAGTGAGTAAATTGGCCATTTTCATGCACTTTTAACCATTCCATAAATCTTGTGTTTTGGGCCCCTGGAAGCATGAAAATCACTTTAAACATGCTAATTTTAGCTCTAACACTGATGATCCACCTACAAATGTGAACAGACGTTCAAAAATAAAACATTTGAAAACGGACCATTTTCCACATTTCTGAAGCATGACGTAATGGGGGGGTGTTATCTCTTTTGTCGAAAATCAGCCGTTTTTGCTCGAACATTAAATGCCTCCAAATGGTATTTAATTAACTTCCCGAGCCCCTGGAAGCATGAAAATCACTTTAAACATGCTAATTTTAGCTCTAACACTGATGATCCACCTACAAATGTGAACTGACGTTCAAAAATAAAACATTTGAAAACGGACCATTTTCCACATTTCTGAAGCATGACGTAATGGGGGGGTGTTATCTCTTTTGTCGAAAATCAGCCGTTTTTGCTCGAACATTAAATGCCTCCAAATGGTATTTAATTAACTTCCCGAGCCCCTGGAAGCATGAAAATCACTTTAAACATGCTAATTTTAGCTCTAACACTGATGATCCACCTACAAATGTGAACTGACGTTCAAAAATAAAACATTTGAAAACGGACCATTTTCCACATTTCTGAAGCATGACGTAATGGGGGGGTGTTATCTCTTTTGTCGAAAATCAGCCGTTTTTGCTCGAACATTAAATGCCTCCAAATGGTATTTAATTAACTTCCCGAGCCCCTGGAAGCATGAAAATCACTTTAAACATGCTAATTTTAGCTCTAACACTGATGATCCACCTACAAATGTGAACTGACGTTCAAAAATAAAACATTTGAAAACGGACCATTTTCCACATTTCTGAAGCATGACGTAATGGGGGGGTGTTATCTCTTTTGTCGAAAATCAGCCGTTTTTGCTCGAACATTAAATGCCTCCAAATGGTATTTAATTAACTTCCCGAGCCCCTGGAAGCATGAAAATCACTTTAAACATGCTAATTTTAGCTCTAACACTGATGATCCACCTACAAATGTGAACTGACGTTCAAAAATAAAACATTTGAAAACGGACCATTTTCCACATTTCTGAAGCATGACGTAATGGGGGGGTGTTATCTCTTTTGTCGAAAATCAGCCGTTTTTGCTCGAACATTAAATGCCTCCAAATGGTATTTAATTAACTTCCCGGGGTGAAGAAACCCTTTTTGAGAACTCAGAGTGAGTAAATTGGCCATTTTCATGCACTTTTAACCATTCCATAAATCTTGTGTTTTGGGCCCCTGGAAGCATGAAAATCACTTTAAACATGCTAATTTTAGCTCTAACACTGATGATCCACCTACAAATGTGAACTGACGTTCAAAAATAAAACATTTGAAAACGGACCATTTTCCACATTTCTGAAGCATGACGTAATGGGGGGGTGTTATCTCTTTTGTCGAAAATCAGCCGTTTTTGCTCGAACATTAAATGCCTCCAAATGGTATTTAATTAACTTCCCGAGCCCCTGGAAGCATGAAAATCACTTTAAACATGCTAATTTTAGCTCTAACACTGATGATCCACCTACAAATGTGAACTGACGTTCAAAAATAAAACATTTGAAAACGGACCATTTTCCACATTTCTGAAGCATGACGTAATGGGGGGGTGTTATCTCTTTTGTCGAAAATCAGCCGTTTTTGCTCGAACATTAAATGCCTCCAAATGGTATTTAATTAACTTCCCGAGCCCCTGGAAGCATGAAAATCACTTTAAACATGCTAATTTTAGCTCTAACACTGATGATCCACCTACAAATGTGAACTGACGTTCAAAAATAAAACATTTGAAAACGGACCATTTTCCACATTTCTGAAGCATGACGTAATGGGGGGGTGTTATCTCTTTTGTCGAAAATCAGGCGTTTTTGCTCGAACATTAAATGCCTCCAAATGGTATTTAATTAACTTCCCGGGGTGAAGAAACCCTTTTTGAGAACTCAGAGTGAGTAAATTGGCCATTTTCATGCACTTTTAACCATTCCATAAATCTTGTGTTTTGGGCCCCTGGAAGCATGAAAATCACTTTAAACATGCTAATTTTAGCTCTAACACTGATGATCCACCTACAAATGTGAACTGACGTTCAAAAATAAAACATTTGAAAACGGACCATTTTCCACATTTCTGAAGCATGACGTAATGGGGGGGTGTTATCTCTTTTGTCGAAAATCAGCCATTTTTGCTCGAACATTAAATGCCTCCAAATGGTATTTAATTAACTTCCCGAGCCCCTGGAAGCATAAAAATCACTTTAAACATGCTAATTTTAGCTCTAACACTGATGATCCACCTACAAATGTGAACTGACGTTCAAAAATAAAACATTTGAAAACGGACCATTTTCCACATTTCTGAAGCATGACGTAATGGGGGGGTGTTATCTCTTTTGTCGAAAATCAGCCGTTTTTGCTCGAACATTAAATGCCTCCAAATGGTATTTAATTAACTTCCCGAGCCCCTGGAAGCATGAAAATCACTTTAAATATGCTAATTTTAGCTCTAACACTGATGATCCACCTACAAATGTGAACTGACGTTCAAAAATAAAACATTTGAAAACGGACCATTTTCCACATTTCTGAAGCATGACGTAATGGGGGGGTGTTATCTCTTTTGTCGAAAATCAGCCGTTTTTGCTCGAACATTAAATGCCTCCAAATGGTATTTAATTAACTTCCCGAGCCCCTGGAAGCATGAAAATCACTTTAAATATGCTAATTTTAGCTCTAACACTGATGATCCACCTACAAATGTGAACTGACGTTCAAAAATAAAACATTTGAAAACGGACTATTTTCCACATTTCTGAAGTATGACGTAATGGGGGGGTGTTATCTCTTTTGTCGAAAATCAGCCGTTTTTGCTCGAACATTAAATGCCTCCAAATGGTATTTAATTAACTTCCCGAGCCCCTGGAAGCATGAAAATCACTTTAAACATGCTAATTTTAGCTATAACACTGATGATCCACCTACAAATGTGAACTGACGTTCAAAAATAAAACATTTGAAAACGGACCATTTTCCACATTTCTGAAGCATGACGTAATGGGGGGGTGTTATCTCTTTTGTCGAAAATCAGCCGTTTTTGCTCGAACATTAAATGCCTCCAAATGGTATTTAATTAACTTCCCGAGCCCCTGGAAGCATGAAAATCACTTTAAACATGCTAATTTTAGCTCTAACACTGATGATCCACCTACAAATGTGAACTGACGTTCAAAAATAAAACATTTGAAAACGGACCATTTTCCACATTTCTGAAGCATGACGTGATGGGGGGGTGTTATCTCTTTTGTCGAAAATCAGCCGTTTTTGCTCGAACATTAAATGCCTCCAAATGGTATTTAATTAACTTCCCGAGCCCCTGGAAGCATGAAAATCACTTTAAACATGCTAATTTTAGCTCTAACACTGATGATCCACCTACAAATGTGAACTGACGTTCAAAAATAAAACATTTGAAAACGGACCATTTTCCACATTTCTGAAGCATGACGTAATGGGGGGGGTGTTATCTCTTTTGTCGAAAATCAGCCGTTTTTGCTCGAACATTAAATGCCTCCAAATGGTATTTAATTAACTTCCCGGGGTGAAGAAACCCTTTTTGAGAACTCAGAGTGAGTAAATTGGCCATTTTCATGCACTTTTAACCATTCCATAAATCTTGTGTTTTGGGCCCCTGGAAGCATGAAAATCACTTTAAACATGCTAATTTTAGCTCTAACACTGATGATCCACCTACAAATGTGAACTGACGTTCAAAAATAAAACATTTGAAAACGGACCATTTTCCACATTTCTGAAGCATGACGTAATGGGGGGGTGTTATCTCTTTTGTCGAAAATCAGCCGTTTTTGCTCGAACATTAAATGCCTCCAAATGGTATTTAATTAACTTCCCGAGCCCCTGGAAGCATGAAAATCACTTTAAACATGCTAATTTTAGCTCTAACACTGATGATCCACCTACAAATGTGAACTGACGTTCAAAAATAAAACATTTGAAAACGGACCATTTTCCACATTTCTGAAGCATGACGTAATGGGGGGGTGTTATCTCTTTTGTCGAAAATCAGCCGTTTTTGCTCGAACATTAAATGCCTCCAAATGGTATTTAATTAACTTCCCGGGGTGAAGAAACCCTTTTTGAGAACTCAGAGTGAGTAAATTGGCCATTTTCATGCACTTTTAACCATTCCATAAATCTTGTGTTTTGGGCCCCTGGAAGCATGAAAATCACTTTAAACATGCTAATTTTAGCTCTAACACTGATGATCCACCTACAAATGTGAACAGACGTTCAAAAATAAAACATTTGAAAACGGACCATTTTCCACATTTCTGAAGCATGACGTAATGGGGGGGTGTTATCTCTTTTGTCGAAAATCAGCCGTTTTTGCTCGAACATTAAATGCCTCCAAATGGTATTTAATTAACTTCCCGAGCCCCTGGAAGCATGAAAATCACTTTAAACATGCTAATTTTAGCTCTAACACTGATGATCCACCTACAAATGTGAACTGACGTTCAAAAATAAAACATTTGAAAACGGACCATTTTCCACATTTCTGAAGCATGACGTAATGGGGGGGTGTTATCTCTTTTGTCGAAAATCAGCCGTTTTTGCTCGAACATTAAATGCCTCCAAATGGTATTTAATTAACTTCCCGAGCCCCTGGAAGCATGAAAATCACTTTAAACATGCTAATTTTAGCTCTAACACTGATGATCCACCTACAAATGTGAACTGACGTTCAAAAATAAAACATTTGAAAACGGACCATTTTCCACATTTCTGAAGCATGACGTAATGGGGGGTGTTATCTCTTTTGTCGAAAATCAGCCGTTTTTGCTCGAACATTAAATGCCTCCAAATGGTATTTAATTAACTTCCCGAGCCCCTGGAAGCATGAAAATCACTTTAAACATGCTAATTTTAGCTCTAACACTGATGATCCACCTACAAATGTGAACTGACGTTCAAAAATAAAACATTTGAAAACGGACCATTTTCCACATTTCTGAAGCATGACGTAATGGGGGGGTGTTATCTCTTTTGTCGAAAATCAGCCGTTTTTGCTCGAACATTAAATGCCTCCAAATGGTATTTAATTAACTTCCCGGGGTGAAGAAACCCTTTTTGAGAACTCAGAGTGAGTAAATTGGCCATTTTCATGCACTTTTAACCATTCCATAAATCTTGTGTTTTGGGCCCCTGGAAGCATGAAAATCACTTTAAACATGCTAATTTTAGCTCTAACACTGATGATCCACCTACAAATGTGAACTGACGTTCAAAAATAAAACATTTGAAAACGGACCATTTTCCACATTTCTGAAGCATGACGTAATGGGGGGGTGTTATCTCTTTTGTCGAAAATCAGCCGTTTTTGCTCGAACATTAAATGCCTCCAAATGGTATTTAATTAACTTCCCGAGCCCCTGGAAGCATGAAAATCACTTTAAACATGCTAATTTTAGCTCTAACACTGATGATCCACCTACAAATGTGAACTGACGTTCAAAAATAAAACATTTGAAAACGGACCATTTTCCACATTTCTGAAGCATGACGTAATGGGGGGGTGTTATCTCTTTTGTCGAAAATCAGCCGTTTTTGCTCGAACATTAAATGCCTCCAAATGGTATTTAATTAACTTCCCGAGCCCCTGGAAGCATGAAAATCACTTTAAACATGCTAATTTTAGCTCTAACACTGATGATCCACCTACAAATGTGAACTGACGTTCAAAAATAAAACATTTGAAAACGGACCATTTTCCACATTTCTGAAGCATGACGTAATGGGGGGGTGTTATCTCTTTTGTCGAAAATCAGCCGTTTTTGCTCGAACATTAAATGCCTCCAAATGGTATTTAATTAACTTCCCGAGCCCCTGGAAGCATGAAAATCACTTTAAACATGCTAATTTTAGCTCTAACACTGATGATCCACCTACAAATGTGAACTGACGTTCAAAAATAAAACATTTGAAAACGGACCATTTTCCACATTTCTGAAGCATGACGTAATGGGGGGGTGTTATCTCTTTTGTCGAAAATCAGCCGTTTTTGCTCGAACATTAAATGCCTCCAAATGGTATTTAATTAACTTCCCGAGCCCCTGGAAGCATGAAAATCACTTTAAACATGCTAATTTTAGCTCTAACACTGATGATCCACCTACAAATGTGAACTGACGTTCAAAAATAAAACATTTGAAAACGGACCATTTTCCACATTTCTGAAGCATGACGTAATGGGGGGGTGTTATCTCTTTTGTCGAAAATCAGCCGTTTTTGCTCGAACATTAAATGCCTCCAAATGGTATTTAATTAACTTCCCGAGCCCCTGGAAGCATGAAAATCACTTTAAACATGCTAATTTTAGCTCTAACACTGATGATCCACCTACAAATGTGAACTGACGTTCAAAAATAAAACATTTGAAAACGGACCATTTTCCACATTTCTGAAGCATGACGTAATGGGGGGGTGTTATCTCTTTTGTCGAAAATCAGCCGTTTTTGCTCGAACATTAAATGCCTCCAAATGGTATTTAATTAACTTCCCGGGGTGAAGAAACCCTTTTTGAGAACTCAGAGTGAGTAAATTGGCCATTTTCATGCACTTTTAACCATTCCATAAATCTTGTGTTTTGGGCCCCTGGAAGCATGAAAATCACTTTAAACATGCTAATTTTAGCTCTAACACTGATGATCCACCTACAAATGTGAACTGACGTTCAAAAATAAAACATTTGAAAACGGACCATTTTCCACATTTCTGAAGCATGACGTAATGGGGGGGTGTTATCTCTTTTGTCGAAAATCAGCCGTTTTTGCTCGAACATTAAATGCCTCCAAATGGTATTTAATTAACTTCCCGAGCCCCTGGAAGCATGAAAATCACTTTAAACATGCTAATTTTAGCTCTAACACTGATGATCCACCTACAAATGTGAACTGACGTTCAAAAATAAAACATTTGAAAACGGACCATTTTCCACATTTCTGAAGCATGACGTAATGGGGGGGTGTTATCTCTTTTGTCGAAAATCAGCCGTTTTTGCTCGAACATTAAATGCCTCCAAATGGTATTTAATTAACTTCCCGAGCCCCTGGAAGCATGAAAATCACTTTAAACATGCTAATTTTAGCTCTAACACTGATGATCCACCTACAAATGTGAACTGACGTTCAAAAATAAAACATTTGAAAACGGACCATTTTCCACATTTCTGAAGCATGACGTAATGGGGGGGTGTTATCTCTTTTGTCGAAAATCAGCCGTTTTTGCTCGAACATTAAATGCCTCCAAATGGTATTTAATTAACTTCCCGAGCCCCTGGAAGCATGAAAATCACTTTAAACATGCTAATTTTAGCTCTAACACTGATGATCCACCTACAAATGTGAACTGACGTTCAAAAATAAAACATTTGAAAACGGACCATTTTCCACATTTCTGAAGCATGACGTAATGGGGGGGTGTTATCTCTTTTGTCGAAAATCAGCCGTTTTTGCTCGAACATTAAATGCCTCCAAATGGTATTTAATTAACTTCCCGAGCCCCTGGAAGCATGAAAATCACTTTAAATATGCTAATTTTAGCTCTAACACTGATGATCCACCTACAAATGTGAACTGACGTTCAAAAATAAAACATTTGAAAACGGACCATTTTCCACATTTCTGAAGTATGACGTAATGGGGGGGTGTTATCTCTTTTGTCGAAAATCAGCCGTTTTTGCTCGAACATTAAATGCCTCCAAATGGTATTTAATTAACTTCCCGAGCCCCTGGAAGCATGAAAATCACTTTAAACATGCTAATTTTAGCTCTAACACTGATGATCCACCTACAAATGTGAACTGACGTTCAAAAATAAAACATTTGAAAACGGACCATTTTCCACATTTCTGAAGCATGACGTAATGGGGGGGTGTTATCTCTTTTGTCGAAAATCAGCCGTTTTTGCTCGAACATTAAATGCCTCCAAATGGTATTTAATTAACTTCCCGAGCCCCTGGAAGCATGAAAATCACTTTAAACATGCTAATTTTAGCTCTAACACTGATGATCCACCTACAAATGTGAACTGACGTTCAAAAATAAAACATTTGAAAACGGACCATTTTCCACATTTCTGAAGCATGACGTAATGGGGGGGGTGTTATCTCTTTTGTCGAAAATCAGCCGTTTTTGCTCGAACATTAAATGCCTCCAAATGGTATTTAATTAACTTCCCGAGCCCCTGGAAGCATGAAAATCACTTTAAACATGCTAATTTTAGCTCTAACACTGATGATCCACCTACAAATGTGAACTGACGTTCAAAAATAAAACATTTGAAAACGGACCATTTTCCACATGTCTGAAGCATGACGTAATGGGGGGGTGTTATCTCTTTTGTCGAATATCAGCCGTTTTTGCTCGAACATTAAATGCCTCCAAATGGTATTTAATTAACTTCCCGGGGTGAAGAAACCCTTTTTGAGAACTCAGAGTGAGTAAATTGGCCATTTTCATGCACTTTTAACCATTCCATAAATCTTGTGTTTTGGGCCCCTGGAAGCATGAAAATCACTTTAAACATGCTAATTTTAGCTTTAACACTGATGATCCACCTACAAATGTGAACTGACGTTCAAAAATAAAACATTTGAAAACGGACCATTTTCCACATTTCTGAAGCATGACGTAATGGGGGGGTGTTATCTCTTTTGTCGAAAATCAGCCGTTTTTGCTCGAACATTAAATGCCTCCAAATGGTATTTAATTAACTTCCCGAGCCCCTGGAAGCATGAAAATCACTTTAAACATGCTAATTTTAGCTCTAACACTGATGATCCACCTACAAATGTGAACTGACGTTCAAAAATAAAACATTTGAAAACGGACCATTTTCCACATTTCTGAAGAATGACGTAATGGGGGGGTGTTATCTCTTTTGTCGAAAATCAGCCGTTTTTGCTCGAACATTAAATGCCTCCAAATGGTATTTAATTAACTTCCCGAGCCCCTGGAAGCATGAAAATCACTTTAAACATGCTAATTTTAGCTCTAACACTGATGATCCACCTACAAATGTGAACTGACGTTCAAAAATAAAACATTTGAAAACGGACCATTTTCCACATTTCTGAAGCATGACGTAATGGGGGGGTGTTATCTCTTTTGTCGAAAATCAGCCGTTTTTGCTCGAACATTAAATGCCTCCAAATGGTATTTAATTAACTTCCCGAGCCCCTGGAAGCATGAAAATCACTTTAAACATGCTAATTTTAGCTCTAACACTGATGATCCACCTACAAATGTGAACTGACGTTCAAAAATAAAACATTTGAAAACGGACCATTTTCCACATGTCTGAAGCATGACGTAATGGGGGGGTGTTATCTCTTTTGTCGAAAATCAGCCGTTTTTGCTCGAACATTAAATGCCTCCAAATGGTATTTAATTAACTTCCCGGGGTGAAGAAACCCTTTTTGAGAACTCAGAGTGAGTAAATTGGCCATTTTCATGCACTTTTAACCATTCCATAAATCTTGTGTTTTGGGCCCCTGGAAGCATGAAAATCACTTTAAACATGCTAATTTTAGCTTTAACACTGATGATCCACCTACAAATGTGAACTGACGTTCAAAAATAAAACATTTGAAAACGGACCATTTTCCACATTTCTGAAGCATGACGTAATGGGGGGGTGTTATCTCTTTTGTCGAAAATCAGCCGTTTTTGCTCGAACATTAAATGCCTCCAAATGGTATTTAATTAACTTCCCGGGGTGAAGAAACCCTTTTTGAGAACTCAGAGTGAGTAAATTGGCCATTTTCATGCACTTTTAACCATTCCATACATCTTGTGTTTTGGGCCCCTGGAAGCATGAAAATCACTTTAAACATGCTAATTTTAGCTTCAACACTGATGATCCACCTACAAATGTGAACTGACGTTCAAAAATAAAACATTTGAAAACGGACCATTTTCCACATTTCTGAAGCATGACGTAATGGGGGGGTGTTATCTCTTTTGTCGAAAATCAGCTGTTTTTGCTCGAACATTAAATGCCTCCAAATGGTATTTAATTAACTTCCCGAGCCCCTGGAAGCATGAAAATCACTTTAAACATGCTAATTTTAGCTCTAACACTGATGATCCACCTACAAATGTGAACTGACGTTCAAAAATAAAACATTTGAAAACGGACCATTTTCCACATTTCTGAAGCATGACGTAATGGGGGGGTGTTATCTCTTTTGTCGAAAATCAGCCGTTTTTGCTCGAACATTAAATGCCTCCAAATGGTATTTAATTAACTTCCCGAGCCCCTGGAAGCATGAAAATCACTTTAAACATGCTAATTTTAGCTCTAACACTGATGATCCACCTACAAATGTGAACTGACGTTCAAAAATAAAACATTTGAAAACGGACCATTTTCCACATTTCTGAAGCATGACGTAATGGGGGGGTGTTATCTCTTTTGTCGAAAATCAGCCGTTTTTGCTCGAACATTAAATGCCTCCAAATGGTATTTAATTAACTTCCCGGGGTGAAGAAACCCTTTTTGAGAACTCAGAGTGAGTAAATTGGCCATTTTCATGCACTTTTAACCATTCCATAAATCTTGTGTTTTGGGCCCCTGGAAGCATGAAAATCACTTTAAACATGCTAATTTTAGCTCTAACACTGATGATCCACCTACAAATGTGAACTGACGTTCAAAAATAAAACATTTGAAAACGGACCATTTTCCACATTTCTGAAGCATGACGTAATGGGGGGGTGTTATCTCTTTTGTCGAAAATCAGCCGTTTTTGCTCGAACATTAAATGCCTCCAAATGGTATTTAATTAACTTCCCGAGCCCCTGGAAGCATGAAAATCACTTTAAACATGCTAATTTTAGCTCTAACACTGATGATCCACCTACAAATGTGAACTGACGTTCAAAAATAAAACATTTGAAAACGGACCATTTTCCACATTTCTGAAGCATGACGTAATGGGGGGGTGTTATCTCTTTTGTCGAAAATCAGCCGTTTTTGCTCGAACATTAAATGCCTCCAAATGGTATTTAATTAACTTCCCGAGCCCCTGGAAGCATGAAAATCACTTTAAACATGCTAATTTTAGCTCTAACACTGATGATCCACCTACAAATGTGAACTGACGTTCAAAAATAAAACATTTGAAAACGGACCATTTTCCACATTTCTGAAGCATGACGTAATGGGGGGGTGTTATCTCTTTTGTCGAAAATCAGCCGTTTTTGCTCGAACATTAAATGCCTCCAAATGGTATTTAATTAACTTCCCGGGGTGAAGAAACCCTTTTTGAGAACTCAGAGTGAGTAAATTGGCCATTTTCATGCACTTTTAACCATTCCATAAATCTTGTGTTTTGGGCCCCTGGAAGCATGAAAATCACTTTAAACATGCTAATTTTAGCTCTAACACTGATGATCCACCTACAAATGTGAACTGACGTTCAAAAATAAAACATTTGAAAACGGACCATTTTCCACATTTCTGAAGCATGACGTAATGGGGGGGTGTTATCTCTTTTGTCGAAAATCAGCCGTTTTTGCTCGAACATTAAATGCCTCCAAATGGTATTTAATTAACTTCCCGAGCCCCTGGAAGCATGAAAATCACTTTAAACATGCTAATTTTAGCTCTAACACTGATGATCCACCTACAAATGTGAACTGACGTTCAAAAATAAAACATTTGAAAACGGACCATTTTCCACATTTCTGAAGCATGACGTAATGGGGGGGTGTTATCTCTTTTGTCGAAAATCAGCCGTTTTTGCTCGAACATTAAATGCCTCCAAATGGTATTTAATTAACTTCCCGAGCCCCTGGAAGCATGAAAATCACTTTAAACATGCTAATTTTAGCTCTAACACTGATGATCCACCTACAAATGTGAACTGACGTTCAAAAATAAAACATTTGAAAACGGACCATTTTCCACATTTCTGAAGCATGACGTAATGGGGGGGTGTTATCTCTTTTGTCGAAAATCAGCCGTTTTTGCTCGAACATTAAATGCCTCCAAATGGTATTTAATTAACTTCCCGGGGTGAAGAAACCCTTTTTGAGAACTCAGAGTGAGTAAATTGGCCATTTTCATGCACTTTTAACCATTCCATAAATCTTGTGTTTTGGGCCCCTGGAAGCATGAAAATCACTTTAAACATGCTAATTTTAGCTCTAACACTGATGATCCACCTACAAATGTGAACTGACGTTCAAAAATAAAACATTTGAAAACGGACCATTTTCCACATTTCTGAAGCATGACGTAATGGGGGGGTGTTATCTCTTTTGTCGAAAATCAGCCGTTTTTGCTCGAACATTAAATGCCTCCAAATGGTATTTAATTAACTTCCCGAGCCCCTGGAAGCATGAAAATCACTTTAAACATGCTAATTTTAGCTCTAACACTGATGATCCACCTACAAATGTGAACTGACGTTCAAAAATAAAACATTTGAAAACGGACCATTTTCCACATTTCTGAAGCATGACGTAATGGGGGGGGTGTTATCTCTTTTGTCGAAAATCAGCCGTTTTTGCTCGAACATTAAATGCCTCCAAATGGTATTTAATTAACTTCCCGAGCCCCTGGAAGCATGAAAATCACTTTAAACATGCTAATTTTAGCTCTAACACTGATGATCCACCTACAAATGTGAACTGACGTTCAAAAATAAAACATTTGAAAACGGACCATTTTCCACATTTCTGAAGCATGACGTAATGGGGGGGTGTTATCTCTTTTGTCGAAAATCAGCCGTTTTTGCTCGAACATTAAATGCCTCCAAATGGTATTTAATTAACTTCCCGAGCCCCTGGAAGCATGAAAATCACTTTAAACATGCTAATTTTAGCTCTAACACTGATGATCCACCTACAAATGTGAACTGACGTTCAAAAATAAAACATTTGAAAACGGACCATTTTCCACATTTCTGAAGCATGACGTAATGGGGGGGTGTTATCTCTTTTGTCGAAAATCAGCCGTTTTTGCTCGAACATTAAATGCCTCCAAATGGTATTTAATTAACTTCCCGAGCCCCTGGAAGCATGAAAATCACTTTAAATATGCTAATTTTAGCTCTAACACTGATGATCCACCTACAAATGTGAACTGACGTTCAAAAATAAAACATTTGAAAACGGACCATTTTCCACATTTCTGAAGTATGACGTAATGGGGGGGGTGTTATCTCTTTTGTCGAAAATCAGCCGTTTTTGCTCGAACATTAAATGCCTCCAAATGGTATTTAATTAACTTCCCGAGCCCCTGGAAGCATGAAAATCACTTTAAACATGCTAATTTTAGCTCTAACACTGATGATCCACCTACAAATGTGAACTGACGTTCAAAAATAAAACATTTGAAAACGGACCATTTTCCACATTTCTGAAGCATGACGTAATGGGGGGGTGTTATCTCTTTTGTCGAAAATCAGCCGTTTTTGCTCGAACATTAAATGCCTCCAAATGGTATTTAATTAACTTCCCGAGCCCCTGGAAGCATGAAAATCACTTTAAACATGCTAATTTTAGCTCTAACACTGATGATCCACCTACAAATGTGAACTGACGTTCAAAAATAAAACATTTGAAAACGGACCATTTTCCACATTTCTGAAGCATGACGTAATGGGGGGGGTGTTATCTCTTTTGTCGAAAATCAGCCGTTTTTGCTCGAACATTAAATGCCTCCAAATGGTATTTAATTAACTTCCCGAGCCCCTGGAAGCATGAAAATCACTTTAAACATGCTAATTTTAGCTCTAACACTGATGATCCACCTACAAATGTGAACTGACGTTCAAAAATAAAACATTTGAAAACGGACCATTTTCCACATGTCTGAAGCATGACGTAATGGGGGGGTGTTATCTCTTTTGTCGAATATCAGCCGTTTTTGCTCGAACATTAAATGCCTCCAAATGGTATTTAATTAACTTCCCGGGGTGAAGAAACCCTTTTTGAGAACTCAGAGTGAGTAAATTGGCCATTTTCATGCACTTTTAACCATTCCATAAATCTTGTGTTTTGGGCCCCTGGAAGCATGAAAATCACTTTAAACATGCTAATTTTAGCTTTAACACTGATGATCCACCTACAAATGTGAACTGACGTTCAAAAATAAAACATTTGAAAATGGGACCATTTTCCACATTTCTGAAGCATGACGTAATGGGGGGGTGTTATCTCTTTTGTCGAAAATCAGCCGTTTTTGCTCGAACATTAAATGCCTCCAAATGGTATTTAATTAACTTCCCGAGCCCCTGGAAGCATGAAAATCACTTTAAACATGCTAATTTTAGCTCTAACACTGATGATCCACCTACAAATGTGAACTGACGTTCAAAAATAAAACATTTGAAAACGGACCATTTTCCACATTTCTGAAGCATGACGTAATGGGGGGGTGTTATCTCTTTTGTCGAAAATCAGCCGTTTTTGCTCGAACATTAAATGCCTCCAAATGGTATTTAATTAACTTCCCGAGCCCCTGGAAGCATGAAAATCACTTTAAACATGCTAATTTTAGCTCTAACACTGATGATCCACCTACAAATGTGAACTGACGTTCAAAAATAAAACATTTGAAAACGGACCATTTTCCACATTTCTGAAGCATGACGTAATGGGGGGGTGTTATCTCTTTTGTCGAAAATCAGCCGTTTTTGCTCGAACATTAAATGCCTCCAAATGGTATTTAATTAACTTCCCGAGCCCCTGGAAGCATGAAAATCACTTTAAACATGCTAATTTTAGCTCTAACACTGATGATCCACCTACAAATGTGAACTGACGTTCAAAAATAAAACATTTGAAAACGGACCATTTTCCACATGTCTGAAGCATGACGTAATGGGGGGGTGTTATCTCTTTTGTCGAAAATCAGCCGTTTTTGCTCGAACATTAAATGCCTCCAAATGGTATTTAATTAACTTCCCGGGGTGAAGAAACCCTTTTTGAGAACTCAGAGTGAGTAAATTGGCCATTTTCATGCACTTTTAACCATTCCATAAATCTTGTGTTTTGGGCCCCTGGAAGCATGAAAATCACTTTAAACATGCTAATTTTAGCTTTAACACTGATGATCCACCTACAAATGTGAACTGACGTTCAAAAATAAAACATTTGAAAACGGACCATTTTCCACATTTCTGAAGCATGACGTAATGGGGGGGTGTTATCTCTTTTGTCGAAAATCAGCCGTTTTTGCTCGAACATTAAATGCCTCCAAATGGTATTTAATTAACTTCCCGGGGTGAAGAAACCCTTTTTGAGAACTCAGAGTGAGTAAATTGGCCATTTTCATGCACTTTTAACCATTCCATAAATCTTGTGTTTTGGGCCCCTGGAAGCATGAAAATCACTTTAAACATGCTAATTTTAGCTCTAACACTGATGATCCACCTACAAATGTGAACTGACGTTCAAAAATAAAACATTTGAAAACGGACCATTTTCCACATTTCTGAAGCATGACGTAATGGGGGGGTGTTATCTCTTTTGTCGAAAATCAGCTGTTTTTGCTCGAACATTAAATGCCTCCAAATGGTATTTAATTAACTTCCCGAGCCCCTGGAAGCATGAAAATCACTTTAAACATGCTAATTTTAGCTCTAACACTGATGATCCACCTACAAATGTGAACTGACGTTCAAAAATAAAACATTTGAAAACGGACCATTTTCCACATTTCTGAAGCATGACGTAATGGGGGGGTGTTATCTCTTTTGTCGAAAATCAGCCGTTTTTGCTCGAACATTAAATGCCTCCAAATGGTATTTAATTAACTTCCCGAGCCCCTGGAAGCATGAAAATCACTTTAAACATGCTAATTTTAGCTCTAACACTGATGATCCACCTACAAATGTGAACTGACGTTCAAAAATAAAACATTTGAAAACGGACCCTTTTCCACATTTCTGAAGCATGACGTAATGGGGGGGTGTTATCTCTTTTGTCGAAAATCAGCCGTTTTTGCTCGAACATTAAATGCCTCCAAATGGTATTTAATTAACTTCCCGGGGTGAAGAAACCCTTTTTGAGAACTCAGAGTGAGTAAATTGGCCATTTTCATGCACTTTTAACCATTCCATAAATCTTGTGTTTTGGGCCCCTGGAAGCATGAAAATCACTTTAAACATGCTAATTTTAGCTCTAACACTGATGATCCACCTACAAATGTGAACTGACGTTCAAAAATAAAACATTTGAAAACGGACCATTTTCCACATTTCTGAAGCATGACGTAATGGGGGGGTGTTATCTCTTTTGTCGAAAATCAGCCGTTTTTGCTCGAACATTAAATGCCTCCAAATGGTATTTAATTAACTTCCCGAGCCCCTGGAAGCATGAAAATCACTTTAAACATGCTAATTTTAGCTCTAACACTGATGATCCACCTACAAATGTGAACTGACGTTCAAAAATAAAACATTTGAAAACGGACCATTTTCCACATTTCTGAAGCATGACGTAATGGGGGGGTGTTATCTCTTTTGTCGAAAATCAGCCGTTTTTGCTCGAACATTAAATGCCTCCAAATGGTATTTAATTAACTTCCCGAGCCCCTGGAAGCATGAAAATCACTTTAAACATGCTAATTTTAGCTCTAACACTGATGATCCACCTACAAATGTGAACTGACGTTCAAAAATAAAACATTTGAAAACGGACCATTTTCCACATTTCTGAAGCATGACGTAATGGGGGGGTGTTATCTCTTTTGTCGAAAATCAGCCGTTTTTGCTCGAACATTAAATGCCTCCAAATGGTATTTAATTAACTTCCCGGGGTGAAGAAACCCTTTTTGAGAACTCAGAGTGAGTAAATTGGCCATTTTCATGCACTTTTAACCATTCCATAAATCTTGTGTTTTGGGCCCCTGGAAGCATGAAAATCACTTTAAACATGCTAATTTTAGCTCTAACACTGATGATCCACCTACAAATGTGAACTGACGTTCAAAAATAAAACATTTGAAAACGGACCATTTTCCACATTTCTGAAGCATGACGTAATGGGGGGGTGTTATCTCTTTTGTCGAAAATCAGCCGTTTTTGCTCGAACATTAAATGCCTCCAAATGGTATTTAATTAACTTCCCGAGCCCCTGGAAGCATGAAAATCACTTTAAACATGCTAATTTTAGCTCTAACACTGATGATCCACCTACAAATGTGAACTGACGTTCAAAAATAAAACATTTGAAAACGGACCATTTTCCACATTTCTGAAGCATGACGTAATGGGGGGGTGTTATCTCTTTTGTCGAAAATCAGCCGTTTTTGCTCGAACATTAAATGCCTCCAAATGGTATTTAATTAACTTCCCGAGCCCCTGGAAGCATGAAAATCACTTTAAACATGCTAATTTTAGCTCTAACACTGATGATCCACCTACAAATGTGAACTGACTTTCAAAAATAAAACATTTGAAAACGGACCATTTTCCACATTTCTGAAGCATGACGTAATGGGGGGGTGTTATCTCTTTTGTCGAAAATCAGCCGTTTTTGCTCGAACATTAAATGCGTCCAAATGGTATTTAATTAACTTCCCGAGCCCCTGGAAGCATGAAAATCACTTTAAACATGCTAATTTTAGCTCTAACACTGATGATCCACCTACAAATGTGAACTGACGTTCAAAAATAAAACATTTGAAAACGGACCATTTTCCACATTTCTGAAGCATGACGTAATGGGGGGGTGTTATCTCTTTTGTCGAAAATCAGCCGTTTTTGCTCGAACATTAAATGCCTCCAAATGGTATTTAATTAACTTCCCGAGCCCCTGGAAGCATGAAAATCACTTTAAACATGCTAATTTTAGCTCTAACACTGATGATCCACCTACAAATGTGAACTGACGTTCAAAAATAAAACATTTGAAAACGGACCATTTTCCACATTTCTGAAGCATGACGTAATGGGGGGGTGTTATCTCTTTTGTCGAAAATCAGCCGTTTTTGCTCGAACATTAAATGCCTCCAAATGGTATTTAATTAACTTCCCGGGGTGAAGAAACCCTTTTTGAGAACTCAGAGTGAGTAAATTGGCCATTTTCATGCACTTTTAACCATTCCATAAATCTTGTGTTTTGGGCCCCTGGAAGCATGAAAATCACTTTAAACATGCTAATTTTAGCTCTAACACTGATGATCCACCTACAAATGTGAACTGACGTTCAAAAATAAAACATTTGAAAACGGACCATTTTCCACATTTCTGAAGCATGACGTAATGGGGGGGTGTTATCTCTTTTGTCGAAAATCAGCCGTTTTTGCTCGAACATTAAATGCCTCCAAATGGTATTTAATCAACTTCCCGAGCCCCTGGAAGCATGAAAATCACTTTAAACATGCTAATTTTAGCTCTAACACTGATGATCCACCTACAAATGTGAACTGACGTTCAAAAATAAAACATTTGAAAACGGACCATTTTCCACATTTCTGAAGCATGACGTAATGGGGGGGGTGTTATCTCTTTTGTCGAAAATCAGCCGTTTTTGCTCGAACATTAAATGCCTCCAAATGGTATTTAATTAACTTCCCGGGGTGAAGAAACCCTTTTTGAGAACTCAGAGTGAGTAAATTGGCCATTTTCATGCACTTTTAACCATTCCATAAATCTTGTGTTTTGGGCCCCTGGAAGCATGAAAATCACTTTAAACATGCTAATTTTAGCTCTAACACTGATGATCCACCTACAAATGTGAACTGACGTTCAAAAATAAAACATTTGAAAACGGACCATTTTCCACATTTCTGAAGCATGACGTAATGGGGGGGTGTTATCTCTTTTGTCGAAAATCAGCCGTTTTTGCTCGAACATTAAATGCCTCCAAATGGTATTTAATTAACTTCCCGAGCCCCTGGAAGCATGAAAATCACTTTAAACATGCTAATTTTAGCTCTAACACTGATGATCCACCTACAAATGTGAACTGACGTTCAAAAATAAAACATTTGAAAACGGACCATTTTCCACATTTCTGAAGCATGACGTAATGGGGGGGTGTTATCTCTTTTGTCGAAAATCAGCCGTTTTTGCTCGAACATTAAATGCCTCCAAATGGTATTTAATTAACTTTCCGAGCCCCTGGAAGCATGAAAATCACTTTAAACATGCTAATTTTAGCTCTAACACTGATGATCCACCTACAAATGTGAACTGACGTTCAAAAATAAAACATTTGAAAACGGACCATTTTCCACATTTCTGAAGCATGACGTAATGGGGGGGTGTTATCTCTTTTGTCGAAAATCAGCCATTTTTGCTCGAACATTAAATGCCTCCAAATGGTATTTAATTAACTTCCCGGGGTGAAGAAACCCTTTTTGAGAACTCAGAGTGAGTAAATTGGCCATTTTCATGCACTTTTAACCATTCCATAAATCTTGTGTTTTGGGCCCCTGGAAGCATGAAAATCACTTTAAACATGCTAATTTTAGCTCTAACACTGATGATCCACCTACAAATGTGAACTGACGTTCAAAAATAAAACATTTGAAAACGGACCATTTTCCACATTTCTGAAGCATGACGTAATGGGGGGGTGTTATCTCTTTTGTCGAAAATCAGCCGTTTTTGCTCGAACATTAAATGCCTCCAAATGGTATTTAATTAACTTCCCGGGGTGAAGAAACCCTTTTTGAGAACTCAGAGTGAGTAAATTGGCCATTTTCATGCACTTTTAACCATTCCATAAATCTTGTGTTTTGGGCCCCTGGAAGCATGAAAATCACTTTAAACATGCTAATTTTAGCTCTAACACTGATGATCCACCTACAAATGTGAACTGACGTTCAAAAATAAAACATTTGAAAACGGACCATTTTCCACATTTCTGAAGCATGACGTAATGGGGGGGTGTTATCTCTTTTGTCGAAAATCAGCCGTTTTTGCTCGAACATTAAATGCCTCCAAATGGTATTTAATTAACTTCCCGAGCCCCTGGAAGCATGAAAATCACTTTAAACATGCTAATTTTAGCTCTAACACTGATGATCCACCTACAAATGTGAACTGACGTTCAAAAATAAAACATTTGAAAACGGACCATTTTCCACATTTCTGAAGCATGACGTAATGGGGGGGTGTTATCTCTTTTGTCGAAAATCAGCCGTTTTTGCTCGAACATTAAATGCCTCCAAATGGTATTTAATTAACTTCCCGAGCCCCTGGAAGCATGAAAATCACTTTAAACATGCTAATTTTAGCTCTAACACTGATGATCCACCTACAAATGTGAACTGACGTTCAAAAATAAAACATTTGAAAACGGACCATTTTCCACATTTCTGAAGCATGACGTAATGGGGGGGTGTTATCTCTTTTGTCGAAAATCAGCCGTTTTTGCTCGAACATTAAATGCCTCCAAATGGTATTTAATTAACCTCCCGGGGTGAAGAAACCCTTTTTGAGAACTCAGAGTGAGTAAATTGGCCATTTTCATGCACTTTTAACCATTCCATAAATCTTGTGTTTTGGGCCCCTGGAAGCATGAAAATCACTTTAAACATGCTAATTTTAGCTCTAACACTGATGATCCACCTACAAATGTGAACTGACGTTCAAAAATAAAACATTTGAAAACGGACCATTTTCCACATTTCTGAAGCATGACGTAATGGGGGGGTGTTATCTCTTTTGTCGAAAATCAGCCGTTTTTGCTCGAACATTAAATGCCTCCAAATGGTATTTAATTAACTTCCCGGGGTGAAGAAACCCTTTTTGAGAACTCAGAGTGAGTAAATTGGCCATTTTCATGCACTTTTAACCATTCCATAAATCTTGTGTTTTGGGCCCCTGGAAGCATGAAAATCACTTTAAACATGCTAATTTTAGCTCTAACACTGATGATCCACCTACAAATGTGAATTGACGTTCAAAAATAAAACATTTGAAAACGGACCATTTTCCACATTTCTGAAGCATGACGTAATGGGGGGGTGTTATCTCTTTTGTCGAAAATCAGCCGTTTTTGCTCGAACATTAAATGCCTCCAAATGGTATTTAATTAACTTCCCGAGCCCCTGGAAGCATGAAAATCACTTTAAACATGCTAATTTTAGCTCTAACACTGATGATCCACCTACAAATGTGAACTGACGTTCAAAAATAAAACATTTGAAAACGGACCATTTTCCACATTTCTGAAGCATGACGTAATGGGGGGGTGTTATCTCTTTTGTCGAAAATCAGCCGTTTTTGCTCGAACATTAAATGCCTCCAAATGGTATTTAATTAACTTCCCGAGCCCCTGGAAGCATGAAAATCACTTTAAACATGCTAATTTTAGCTCTAACACTGATGATCCACCTACAAATGTGAACTGACGTTCAAAAATAAAACATTTGAAAACGGACCATTTTCCACATTTCTGAAGCATGACGTAATGGGGGGGTGTTATCTCTTTTGTCGAAAATCAGCCGTTTTTGCTCGAACATTAAATGCCTCCAAATGGTATTTAATTAACTTCCCGAGCCCCTGGAAGCATGAAAATCACTTTAAACATGCTAATTTTAGCTCTAACACTGATGATCCACCTACAAATGTGAACTGACGTTCAAAAATAAAACATTTGAAAACGGACCATTTTCCACATTTCTGAAGCATGACGTAATGGGGGGGTGTTATCTCTTTTGTCGAAAATCAGCCGTTTTTGCTCGAACATTAAATGCCTCCAAATGGTATTTAATTAACTTCCCGGGGTGAAGAAACCCTTTTTGAGAACTCAGAGTGAGTAAATTGGCCATTTTCATGCACTTTTAACCATTCCATAAATCTTGTGTTTTGGGCCCCTGGAAGCATGAAAATCACTTTAAACATGCTAATTTTAGCTCTAACACTGATGATCCACCTACAAATGTGAACTGACGTTCAAAAATAAAACATTTGAAAACGGACCATTTTCCACATTTCTGAAGCATGACGTAATGGGGGGGTGTTATCTCTTTTGTCGAAAATCAGCCGTTTTTGCTCGAACATTAAATGCCTCCAAATGGTATTTAATCAACTTCCCGAGCCCCTGGAAGCATGAAAATCACTTTAAACATGCTAATTTTAGCTCTAACACTGATGATCCACCTACAAATGTGAACTGACGTTCAAAAATAAAACATTTGAAAACGGACCATTTTCCACATTTCTGAAGCATGACGTAATGGGGGGGGTGTTATCTCTTTAGTCGAAAATCAGCCGTTTTTGCTCGAACATTAAATGCCTCCAAATGGTATTTAATTAACTTCCCGGGGTGAAGAAACCCTTTTTGAGAACTCAGAGTGAGTAAATTGGCCATTTTCATGCACTTTTAACCATTCCATAAATCTTGTGTTTTGGGCCCCTGGAAGCATGAAAATCACTTTAAACATGCTAATTTTAGCTCTAACACTGATGATCCACCTACAAATGTGAACTGACGTTCAAAAATAAAACATTTGAAAACGGACCATTTTCCACATTTCTGAAGCATGACGTAATGGGGGGGTGTTATCTCTTTTGTCGAAAATCAGCCGTTTTTGCTCGAACATTAAATGCCTCCAAATGGTATTTAATTAACTTCCCGAGCCCCTGGAAGCATGAAAATCACTTTAAACATGCTAATTTTAGCTCTAACACTGATGATCCACCTACAAATGTGAACTGACGTTCAAAAATAAAACATTTGAAAACGGACCATTTTCCACATTTCTGAAGCATGACGTAATGGGGGGGTGTTATCTCTTTTGTCGAAAATCAGCCGTTTTTGCTCGAACATTAAATGCCTCCAAATGGTATTTAATTAACTTTCCGAGCCCCTGGAAGCATGAAAATCACTTTAAACATGCTAATTTTAGCTCTAACACTGATGATCCACCTACAAATGTGAACTGACGTTCAAAAATAAAACATTTGAAAACGGACCATTTTCCACATTTCTGAAGCATGACGTAATGGGGGGGTGTTATCTCTTTTGTCGAAAATCAGCCATTTTTGCTCGAACATTAAATGCCTCCAAATGGTATTTAATTAACTTCCCGGGGTGAAGAAACCCTTTTTGAGAACTCAGAGTGAGTAAATTGGCCATTTTCATGCACTTTTAACCATTCCATAAATCTTGTGTTTTGGGCCCCTGGAAGCATGAAAATCACTTTAAACATGCTAATTTTAGCTCTAACACTGATGATCCACCTACAAATGTGAACTGACGTTCAAAAATAAAACATTTGAAAACGGACCATTTTCCACATTTCTGAAGCATGACGTAATGGGGGGGTGTTATCTCTTTTGTCGAAAATCAGCCGTTTTTGCTCGAACATTAAATGCCTCCAAATGGTATTTAATTAACTTCCCGAGCCCCTGGAAGCATGAAAATCACTTTAAACATGCTAATTTTAGCTCTAACACTGATGATCCACCTACAAATGTGAACTGACGTTCAAAAATAAAACATTTGAAAACGGACCATTTTCCACATTTCTGAAGCATGACGTAATGGGGGGGTGTTATCTCTTTTGTCGAAAATCAGCCGTTTTTGCTCGAACATTAAATGCCTCCAAATGGTATTTAATTAACTTCCCGAGCCCCTGGAAGCATGAAAATCACTTTAAACATGCTAATTTTAGCTCTAACACTGATGATCCACCTACAAATGTGAACTGACGTTCAAAAATAAAACATTTGAAAACGGACCATTTTCCACATTTCTGAAGCATGACGTAATGGGGGGGTGTTATCTCTTTTGTCGAAAATCAGCCGTTTTTGCTCGAACATTAAATGCCTCCAAATGGTATTTAATTAACTTCCCGAGCCCCTGGAAGCATGAAAATCACTTTAAACATGCTAATTTTAGCTCTAACACTGATGATCCACCTACAAATGTGAACTGACGTTCAAAAATAAAACATTTGAAAACGGACCATTTTCCACATTTCTGAAGCATGACGTAATGGGGGGGTGTTATCTCTTTTGTCGAAAATCAGCCGTTTTTGCTCGAACATTAAATGCCTCCAAATGGTATTTAATTAACTTCCCGAGCCCCTGGAAGCATGAAAATCACTTTAAACATGCTAATTTTAGCTCTAACACTGATGATCCACCTACAAATGTGAACTGACGTTCAAAAATAAAACATTTGAAAACGGACCATTTTCCACATTTCTGAAGCATGACGTAATGGGGGGGTGTTATCTCTTTTGTCGAAAATCAGCCGTTTTTGCTCGAACATTAAATGCCTCCAAATGGTATTTAATTAACTTCCCGAGCCCCTGGAAGCATGAAAATCACTTTAAACATGCTAATTTTAGCTCTAACACTGATGATCCACCTACAAATGTGAACTGACGTTCAAAAATAAAACATTTGAAAACGGACCATTTTCCACATTTCTGAAGCATGACGTAATGGGGGGGTGTTATCTCTTTTGTCGAAAATCAGCCGTTTTTGCTCGAACATTAAATGCCTCCAAATGGTATTTAATTAACTTCCCGAGCCTCTGGAAGCATGAAAATCACTTTAAACATGCTAATTTTAGCTCTAACACTGATGATCCACCTACAAATGTGAACTGACGTTCAAAAATAAAACATTTGAAAACGGACCATTTTCCACATTTCTGAAGCATGACGTAATGGGGGGGTGTTATCTCTTTTGTCGAAAATCAGCCGTTTTTGCTCGAACATTAAATGCCTCCAAATGGTATTTAATTAACTTCCCGAGCCCCTGGAAGCATGAAAATCACTTTAAACATGCTAATTTTAGCTCTAACACTGATGATCCACCTACAAATGTGAACTGACGTTCAAAAATAAAACATTTGAAAACGGACCATTTTCCACATTTCTGAAGCATGACGTAATGGGGGGGTGTTATCTCTTTTGTCGAAAATCAGCCGTTTTTGCTCGAACATTAAATGCCTCCAAATGGTATTTAATTAACTTCCCGGGGTGAAAAAACCCTTTTTGAGAACTCAGAGTGAGTAAATTGGCCATTTTCATGCACTTTTAACCATTCCATAAATCTTGTGTTTTGGGCCCCTGGAAGCATGAAAATCACTTTAAACATGCTAATTTTAGCTCTAACACTGATGATCCACCTACAAATGTGAACTGACGTTCAAAAATAAAACATTTGAAAATGGACCATTTTCCACATTTCTGAAGCATGACGTAATGGGGGGGTGTTATCTCTTTTGTCGAAAATCAGCCGTTTTTGCTCGAACATTAAATGCCTCCAAATGGTATTTAATTAACTTCCCGAGCCCCTGGAAGCATGAAAATCACTTTAAACATGCTAATTTTAGCTCTAACACTGATGATCCACCTACAAATGTGAACTGACGTTCAAAAATAAAACATTTGAAAACGGACCATTTTCCACATTTCTGAAGCATGACGTAATGGGGGGGTGTTATCTCTTTTGTCGAAAATCAGCCGTTTTTGCTCGAACATTAAATGCCTCCAAATGGTATTTAATTAACTTCCCGAGCCCCTGGAAGCATGAAAATCACTTTAAACATGCTAATTTTAGCTCTAACACTGATGATCCACCTACAAATGTGAACTGACGTTCAAAAATAAAACATTTGAAAACGGACCATTTTCCACATTTCTGAAGCATGACGTAATGGGGGGGGGTGTTATCTCTTTTGTCGAAAATCAGCCGTTTTTGCTCGAACATTAAATGCCTCCAAATGGTATTTAATTAACTTCCCGAGCCCCTGGAAGCATGAAAATCACTTTAAACATGCTAATTTTAGCTCTAACACTGATGATCCACCTACAAATGTGAACTGACGTTCAAAAATAAAACATTTGAAAACGGACCATTTTCCACATTTCTGAAGCATGACGTAATGGGGGGGTGTTATCTCTTTTGTCGAAAATCAGCCGTTTTTGCTCGAACATTAAATGCCTCCAAATGGTATTTAATTAACTTCCCGAGCCCCTGGAAGCATGAAAATCACTTTAAACATGCTAATTTTAGCTCTAACACTGATGATCCACCTACAAATGTGAACTGACGTTCAAAAATAAAACATTTGAAAACGGACCATTTTCCACATTTCTGAAGCATGACGTAATGGGGGGGTGTTATCTCTTTTGTCGAAAATCAGCCGTTTTTGCTCGAACATTAAATGCCTCCAAATGGTATTTAATTAACTTCCCGAGCCCCTGGAAGCATGAAAATCACTTTAAACATGCTAATTTTAGCTCTAACACTGATGATCCACCTACAAATGTGAACTGACGTTCAAAAATAAAACATTTGAAAACGGACCATTTTCCACATTTCTGAAGCATGACGTAATGGGGGGGTGTTATCTCTTTTGTCGAAAATCAGCCGTTTTTGCTCGAACATTAAATGCCTCCAAATGGTATTTAATTAACTTCCCGAGCCCCTGGAAGCATGAAAATCACTTTAAACATGCTAATTTTAGCTCTAACACTGATGATCCACCTACAAATGTGAACTGACGTTCAAAAATAAAACATTTGAAAACGGACCATTTTCCACATTTCTGAAGCATGACGTAATGGGGGGGGTGTTATCTCTTTTGTCGAAAATCAGCCGTTTTTGCTCGAACATTAAATGCCTCCAAATGGTATTTAATTAACTTCCCGAGCCCCTGGAAGCATGAAAATCACTTTAAACATGCTAATTTTAGCTCTAACACTGATGATCCACCTACAAATGTGAACTGACGTTCAAAAATAAAACATTTGAAAACGGACCATTTTCCACATTTCTGAAGCATGACGTAATGGGGGGGTGTTATCTCTTTTGTCGAAAATCAGCCGTTTTTGCTCGAACATTAAATGCCTCCAAATGGTATTTAATTAACTTCCCGAGCCCCTGGAAGCATGAAAATCACTTTAAACATGCTAATTTTAGCTCTAACACTGATGATCCACCTACAAATGTGAACTGACGTTCAAAAATAAAACATTTGAAAACGGACCATTTTCCACATTTCTGAAGCATGACGTAATGGGGGGGTGTTATCTCTTTTGTCGAAAATCAGCCGTTTTTGCTCGAACATTAAATGCCTCCAAATGGTATTTAATTAACTTCCCGAGCCCCTGGAAGCATGAAAATCACTTTAAACATGCTAATTTTAGCTCTAACACTGATGATCCACCTACAAATGTGAACTGACGTTCAAAAATAAAACATTTGAAAACGCACCATTTTCCACATTTCTGAAGCATGGCGTAATGGGGGGGTGTTATCTCTTTTGTCGAAAATCAGCCGTTTTTGCTCGAACATTAAATGCCTCCAAATGGTATTTAATTAACTTCCCGGGGTGAAGAAACCCTTTTTGAGAACTCAGAGTGAGTAAATTGGCCATTTTCATGCACTTTTAACCATTCCATAAATCTTGTGTTTTGGGCCCCTGGAAGCATGAAAATCACTTTAAACATGCTAATTTTAGCTCTAACACTGATGATCCACCTACAAATGTGAACTGACGTTCAAAAATAAAACATTTGAAAACGGACCATTTTCCACATTTCTGAAGCATGACGTAATGGGGGGGTGTTATCTCTTTTGTCGAAAATCAGCCGTTTTTGCTCGAACATTAAATGCCTCCAAATGGTATTTAATTAACTTCCCGAGCCCCTGGAAGCATGAAAATCACTTTAAACTTGCTAATTTTAGCTCTAACACTGATGATCCACCTACAAATGTGAACTGACGTTCAAAAATAAAACATTTGAAAACGGACCATTTTCCACATTTCTGAAGCATGACGTAATGGGGGGGTGTTATCTCTTTTGTCGAAAATCAGCCGTTTTTGCTCGAACATTAAATGCCTCCAAATGGTATTTAATTAACTTCCCGAGCCCCTGGAAGCATGAAAATCACTTTAAACATGCTAATTTTAGCTCTAACACTGATGATCCACCTACAAATGTGAACTGACGTTCAAAAATAAAACATTTGAAAACGGACCATTTTCCACATTTCTGAAGCATGACGTAATGGGGGGGTGTTATCTCTTTTGTCGAAAATCAGCCGTTTTTGCTCGAACATTAAATGCCTCCAAATGGTATTTAATTAACTTCCCGGGGTGAAGAAACCCTTTTTGAGAACTCAGAGTGAGTAAATTGGCCATTTTCATGCACTTTTAACCATTCCATAAATCTTGTGTTTTGGGCCCCTGGAAGCATGAAAATCACTTTAAACATGCTAATTTTAGCTCTAACACTGATGATCCACCTACAAATGTGAACTGACGTTCAAAAATAAAACATTTGAAAACGGACCATTTTCCACATTTCTGAAGCATGACGTAATGGGGGGGTGTTATCTCTTTTGTCGAAAATCAGCCGTTTTTGCTCGAACATTAAATGCCTCCAAATGGTATTTAATTAACTTCCCGAGCCCCTGGAAGCATGAAAATCACTTTAAACATGCTAATTTTAGCTCTAACACTGATGATCCACCTACAAATGTGAACTGACGTTCAAAAATAAAACATTTGAAAACGGACCATTTTCCACATTTCTGAAGCATGACGTAATGGGGGGGTGTTATCTCTTTTGTCGAAAATCAGCCGTTTTTGCTCGAACATTAAATGCCTCCAAATGGTATTTAATTAACTTCCCGAGCCCCTGGAAGCATGAAAATCACTTTAAACATGCTAATTTTAGCTCTAACACTGATGATCCACCTACAAATGTGAACTGACGTTCAAAAATAAAACATTTGAAAACGGACCATTTTCCACATTTCTGAAGCATGACGTAATGGGGGGGTGTTATCTCTTTTGTCGAAAATCAGCCGTTTTTGCTCGAACATTAAATGCCTCCAAATGGTATTTAATTAACTTCCCGAGCCCCTGGAAGCATGAAAATCACTTTAAACATGCTAATTTTAGCTCTAACACTGATGATCCACCTACAAATGTGAACTGACGTTCAAAAATAAAACATTTGAAAACGGACCATTTTCCACATTTCTGAAGCATGACGTAATGGGGGGGTGTTATCTCTTTTGTCGAAAATCAGCCGTTTTTGCTCGGACATTAAATGCCTCCAAATGGTATTTAATTAACTTCCCGAGCCCCTGGAAGCATGAAAATCACTTTAAACATGCTAATTTTAGCTCTAACACTGATGATCCACCTACAAATGTGAACTGACGTTCAAAAATAAAACATTTGAAAACGGACCATTTTCCACATTTCTGAAGCATGACGTAATGGGGGGGTGTTATCTCTTTTGTCGAAAATCAGCCGTTTTTGCTCGAACATTAAATGCCTCCAAATGGTATTTAATTAACTTCCCGAGCCCCTGGAAGCATGAAAATCACTTTAAACATGCTAATTTTAGCTCTAACACTGATGATCCACCTACAAATGTGAACTGACGTTCAAAAATAAAACATTTGAAAACGGACCATTTTCCACATTTCTGAAGCATGACGTAATGGGGGGGTGTTATCTCTTTTGTCGAAAATCAGCCGTTTTTGCTCGAACATTAAATGCCTCCAAATGGTATTTAATTAACTTCCCGAGCCCCTGGAAGCATGAAAATCACTTTAAACATGCTAATTTTAGCTCTAACACTGATGATCCACCTACAAATGTGAACTGACGTTCAAAAATAAAACATTTGAAAACGGACCATTTTCCACATTTCTGAAGCATGACGTAATGGGGGGGTGTTATCTCTTTTGTCGAAAATCAGCCGTTTTTGCTCGAACATTAAATGCCTCCAAATGGTATTTAATTAACTTCCCGAGCCCCTGGAAGCATGAAAATCACTTTAAACATGCTAATTTTAGCTCTAACACTGATGATCCACCTACAAATGTGAACTGACGTTCAAAAATAAAACATTTGAAAACGGACCATTTTCCACATTTCTGAAGCATGACGTAATGGGGGGGTGTTATCTCTTTTGTCGAAAATCAGCCGTTTTTGCTCGAACATTAAATGCCTCCAAATGGTATTTAATTAACTTCCCGAGCCCCTGGAAGCATGAAAATCACTTTAAACATGCTAATTTTAGCTCTAACACTGATGATCCACCTACAAATGTGAACTGACGTTCAAAAATAAAACATTTGAAAACGGACCATTTTCCACATTTCTGAAGCATGACGTAATGGGGGGGTGTTATCTCTTTTGTCGAAAATGAGCCGTTTTTGCTCGAACATTAAATGCCTCCAAATGGTATTTAATTAACTTCCCGGGGTGAAGAAACCCTTTTTGAGAACTCAGAGTGAGTAAATTGGCCATTTTCATGCACTTTTAACCATTCCATAAATCTTGTGTTTTGGGCCCCTGGAAGCATGAAAATCACTTTAAACATGCTAATTTTAGCTCTAACACTGATGATCCACCTACAAATGTGAACTGACGTTCAAAAATAAAACATTTGAAAACGGACCATTTTCCACATTTCTGAAGCATGACGTAATGGGGGGGTGTTATCTCTTTTGTCGAAAATCAGCCGTTTTTGCTCGAACATTAAATGCCTCCAAATGGTATTTAATTAACTTCCCGAGCCCCTGGAAGCATGAAAATCACTTTAAACATGCTAATTTTAGCTCTAACACTGATGATCCACCTACAAATGTGAACTGACGTTCAAAAATAAAACATTTGAAAACGGACCATTTTCCACATTTCTGAAGCATGACGTAATGGGGGGGTGTTATCTCTTTTGTCGAAAATCAGCCGTTTTTGCTCGAACATTAAATGCCTCCAAATGGTATTTAATTAACTTCCCGAGCCCCTGGAAGCATGAAAATCACTTTAAACATGCTAATTTTAGCTCTAACACTGATGATCCACCTACAAATGTGAACTGACGTTCAAAAATAAAACATTTGAAAACGGACCATTTTCCACATTTCTGAAGCATGACGTAATGGGGGGGTGTTATCTCTTTTGTCGAAAATCAGCCGTTTTTGCTCGAACATTAAATGCCTCCAAATGGTATTTAATTAACTTCTCGAGCCCCTGGAAGCATGAAAATCACTTTAAACATGCTAATTTTAGCTCTAACACTGATGATCCACCTACAAATGTGAACTGACGTTCAAAAATAAAACATTTGAAAACGGACCATTTTCCACATTTCTGAAGCATGACGTAATGGGGGGGTGTTATCTCTTTTGTCGAAAATCAGCCGTTTTTGCTCGAACATTAAATGCCTCCAAATGGTATTTAATTAACTTCCCGAGCCCCTGGAAGCATGAAAATCACTTTAAACATGCTAATTTTAGCTCTAACACTGATGATCCACCTACAAATGTGAACTGACGTTCAAAAATAAAACATTTGAAAACGGACCATTTTCCACATTTCTGAAGCATGACGTAATGGGGGGGTGTTATCTCTTTTGTCGAAAATCAGCCGTTTTTGCTCGAACATTAAATGCCTCCAAATGGTATTTAATTAACTTCCCGGGGTGAAGAAACCCTTTTTGAGAACTCAGAGTGAGTAAATTGGCCATTTTCATGCACTTTTAACCATTCCATAAATCTTGTGTTTTGGGCCCCTGGAAGCATGAAAATCACTTTAAACATGCTAATTTTAGCTCTAACACTGATGATCCACCTACAAATGTGAACTGACGTTCAAAAATAAAACATTTGAAAACGGACCATTTTCCACATTTCTGAAGCATGACGTAATGGGGGGGGTGTTATCTCTTTTGTCGAAAATCAGCCGTTTTTGCTCGAACATTAAATGCCTCCAAATGGTATTTAATTAACTTCCCGAGCCCCTGGAAGCATGAAAATCACTTTAAACATGCTAATTTTAGCTCTAACACTGATGATCCACCTACAAATGTGAACTGACGTTCAAAAATAAAACATTTGAAAACGGACCATTTTCCACATTTCTGAAGCATGACGTAATGGGGGGGTGTTATCTCTTTTGTCGAAAATCAGCCGTTTTTGCTCGAACATTAAATGCCTCCAAATGGTATTTAATTAACTTCCCGAGCCCCTGGAAGCATGAAAATCACTTTAAACATGCTAATTTTAGCTCTAACACTGATGATCCACCTACAAATGTGAACTGACGTTCAAAAATAAAACATTTGAAAACGGACCATTTTCCACATTTCTGAAGCATGACGTAATGGGGGGGTGTTATCTCTTTTGTCGAAAATCAGCCGTTTTTGCTCGAACATTAAATGCCTCCAAATGGTATTTAATTAACTTCCCGAGCCCCTGGAAGCATGAAAATCACTTTAAACATGCTAATTTTAGCTCTAACACTGATGATCCACCTACAAATGTGAACTGACGTTCAAAAATAAAACATTTGAAAACGGACCATTTTCCACATTTCTGAAGCATGACGTAATGGGGGGGTGTTATCTCTTTTGTCGAAAATCAGCCGTTTTTGCTCGAACATTAAATGCCTCCAAATGGTATTTAATTAACTTCCCGAGCCCCTGGAAGCATGAAAATCACTTTAAACATGCTAATTTTAGCTCTAACACTGATGATCCACCTACAAATGTGAACTGACGTTCAAAAATAAAACATTTGAAAACGGACCATTTTCCACATTTCTGAAGCATGACGTAATGGGGGGGTGTTATCTCTTTTGTCGAAAATCAGCCGTTTTTGCTCGAACATTAAATGCCTCCAAATGGTATTTAATTAACTTCCCGAGCCCCTGGAAGCATGAAAATCACTTTAAACATGCTAATTTTAGCTCTAACACTGATGATCCACCTACAAATGTGAACTGACGTTCAAAAATAAAACATTTGAAAACGGACCATTTTCCACATTTCTGAAGCATGACGTAATGGGGGGGTGTTATCTCTTTTGTCGAAAATCAGCCGTTTTTGCTCGAACATTAAATGCCTCCAAATGGTATTTAATTAACTTCCCGAGCCCCTGGAAGCATGAAAATCACTTTAAACATGCTAATTTTAGCTCTAACACTGATGATCCACCTACAAATGTGAACTGACGTTCAAAAATAAAACATTTGAAAACGGACCATTTTCCACATTTCTGAAGCATGACGTAATGGGGGGGTGTTATCTCTTTTGTCGAAAATCAGCCGTTTTTGCTCGAACATTAAATGCCTCCAAATGGTATTTAATTAACTTCCCGAGCCCCTGGAAGCATGAAAATCACTTTAAACATGCTAATTTTAGCTCTAACACTGATGATCCACCTACAAATGTGAACTGACGTTCAAAAATAAAACATTTGAAAACGGACCATTTTCCACATTTCTGAAGCATGACGTAATGGGGGGGTGTTATCTCTTTTGTCGAAAATCAGCCGTTTTTGCTCGAACATTAAATGCCTCCAAATGGTATTTAATTATCTTCCCGAGCCCCTGGAAGCATGAAAATCACTTTAAACATGCTAATTTTAGCTCTAACACTGATGATCCACCTACAAATGTGAACTGACGTTCAAAAATAAAACATTTGAAAACGGACCATTTTCCACATTTCTGAAGCATGACGTAATGGGGGGGTGTTATCTCTTTTGTCGAAAATCAGCCGTTTTTGCTCGAACATTAAATGCCTCCAAATGGTATTTAATTAACTTCCCGAGCCCCTGGAAGCATGAAAATCACTTTAAACATGCTAATTTTAGCTCTAACACTGATGATCCACCTACAAATGTGAACTGACGTTCAAAAATAAAACATTTGAAAACGGACCATTTTCCACATTTCTGAAGCATGACGTAATGGGGGGGTGTTATCTCTTTTGTCGAAAATCAGCCGTTTTTGCTCGAACATTAAATGCCTCCAAATGGTATTTAATTAACTTCCCGAGCCCCTGGAAGCATGAAAATCACTTTAAACATGCTAATTTTAGCTCTAACACTGATGATCCACCTACAAATGTGAACTGACGTTCAAAAATAAAACATTTGAAAACGGACCATTTTCCACATTTCTGAAGCATGACGTAATGGGGGGGTGTTATCTCTTTTGTCGAAAATCAGCCGTTTTTGCTCGAACATTAAATGCCTCCAAATGGTATTTAATTAACTTCCCGGGGTGAAAAAACCCTTTTTGAGAACTCAGAGTGAGTAAATTGGCCATTTTCATGCACTTTTAACCATTCCATAAATCTTGTGTTTTGGGCCCCTGGAAGCATGAAAATCACTTTAAACATGCTAATTTTAGCTCTAACACTGATGATCCACCTACAAATGTGAACTGACGTTCAAAAATAAAACATTTGAAAATGGACCATTTTCCACATTTCTGAAGCATGACGTAATGGGGGGTGTTATCTCTTTTGTCGAAAATCAGCCGTTTTTGCTCGAACATTAAATGCCTCCAAATGGTATTTAATTAACTTCCCGAGCCCCTGGAAGCATGAAAATCACTTTAAACATGCTAATTTTAGCTCTAACACTGATGATCCACCTACAAATGTGAACTGACGTTCAAAAATAAAACATTTGAAAACGGACCATTTTCCACATTTCTGAAGCATGACGTAATGGGGGGTGTTATCTCTTTTGTCGAAAATCAGCCGTTTTTGCTCGAACATTAAATGCCTCCAAATGGTATTTAATTAACTTCCCGAGCCCCTGGAAGCATGAAAATCACTTTAAACATGCTAATTTTAGCTCTAACACTGATGATCCACCTACAAATGTGAACTGACGTTCAAAAATAAAACATTTGAAAACGGACCATTTTCCACATTTCTGAAGCATGACGTAATGGGGGGGGGTGTTATCTCTTTTGTCGAAAATCAGCCGTTTTTGCTCGAACATTAAATGCCTCCAAATGGTATTTAATTAACTTCCCGAGCCCCTGGAAGCATGAAAATCACTTTAAACATGCTAATTTTAGCTCTAACACTGATGATCCACCTACAAATGTGAACTGACGTTCAAAAATAAAACATTTGAAAACGGACCATTTTCCACATTTCTGAAGCATGACGTAATGGGGGGGTGGTTATCTCTTTTGTCGAAAATCAGCCGTTTTTGCTCGAACATTAAATGCCTCCAAATGGTATTTAATTAACTTCCCGGGGTGAAGAAACCCTTTTTGAGAACTCAGAGTGAGTAAATTGGCCATTTTCATGCACTTTTAACCATTCCATAAATCTTGTGTTTTGGGCCCCTGGAAGCATGAAAATCACTTTAAACATGCTAATTTTAGCTCTAACACTGATGATCCACCTACAAATGTGAACTGACGTTCAAAAATAAAACATTTGAAAACGGACCATTTTCCACATTTCTGAAGCATGACGTAATGGGGGGGTGTTATCTCTTTTGTCGAAAATCAGCCGTTTTTGCTCGAACATTAAATGCCTCCAAATGGTATTTAATTAACTTCCCGAGCCCCTGGAAGCATGAAAATCACTTTAAACATGCTAATTTTAGCTCTAACACTGATGATCCACCTACAAATGTGAACTGACGTTCAAAAATAAAACATTTGAAAACGGACCATTTTCCACATTTCTGAAGCATGACGTAATGGGGGGGTGTTATCTCTTTTGTCGAAAATCAGCCGTTTTTGCTCGAACATTAAATGCCTCCAAATGGTATTTAATTAACTTCCCGAGCCCCTGGAAGCATGAAAATCACTTTAAACATGCTAATTTTAGCTCTAACACTGATGATCCACCTACAAATGTGAACTGACGTTCAAAAATAAAACATTTGAAAACGGACCATTTTCCACATTTCTGAAGCATGACGTAATGGGGGGGTGTTATCTCTTTTGTCGAAAATCAGCCGTTTTTGCTCGAACATTAAATGCCTCCAAATGGTATTTAATTAACTTCCCGAGCCCCTGGAAGCATGAAAATCACTTTAAACATGCTAATTTTAGCTCTAACACTGATGATCCACCTACAAATGTGAACTGACGTTCAAAAATAAAACATTTGAAAACGGACCATTTTCCACATTTCTGAAGCATGACGTAATGGGGGGTTGTTATCTCTTTTGTCGAAAATCAGCCGTTTTTGCTCGAACATTAAATGCCTCCAAATGGTATTTAATTAACTTCCCGAGCCCCTGGAAGCATGAAAATCACTTTAAACATGCTAATTTTAGCTCTAACACTGATGATCCACCTACAAATGTGAACTGACGTTCAAAAATAAAACATTTGAAAACGGACCATTTCCACATTTCTGAAGCATGACGTAATGGGGGGGTGTTATCTCTTTTGTCGAAAATCAGCCGTTTTTGCTCGAACATTAAATGCCTCCAAATGGTATTTAATTAACTTCCCGAGCCCCTGGAAGCATGAAAATCACTTTAAACATGCTAATTTTAGCTCTAACACTGATGATCCACCTACAAATGTGAACTGACGTTCAAAAATAAAACATTTGAAAACGGACCATTTTCCACATTTCTGAAGCATGACGTAATGGGGGGGTGTTATCTCTTTTGTCGAAAATCAGCCGTTTTTGCTCGAACATTAAATGCCTCCAAATGGTATTTAATTAACTTCCCGAGCCCCTGGAAGCATGAAAATCACTTTAAACATGCTAATTTTAGCTCTAACACTGATGATCCACCTACAAATGTGAACTGACGTTCAAAAATAATACATTTGAAAACGGACCATTTTCCACATTTCTGAAGCATGACGTAATGGGGGGGTGTTATCTCTTTTGTCGAAAATCAGCCGTTTTTGCTCGAACATTAAATGCCTCCAAATGGTATTTAATTAACTTCCCGAGCCCCTGGAAGCATGAAAATCACTTTAAACATGCTAATTTTAGCTCTAACACTGATGATCCACCTACAAATGTGAACTGACGTTCAAAAATAAAACATTTGAAAACGACCATTTTCCACATTTCTGAAGCATGACGTAATGGGGGGGTGTTATCTCTTTTGTCGAAAATCAGCCGTTTTTGCTCGAACATTAAATGCCTCCAAATGGTATTTAATTATCTTCCCGAGCCCCTGGAAGCATGAAAATCACTTTAAACATGCTAATTTTAGCTCTAACACTGATGATCCACCTACAAATGTGAACTGACGTTCAAAAATAAAACATTTGAAAACGGACCATTTTCCACATTTCTGAAGCATGACGTAATGGGGGGGTGTTATCTCTTTTGTCGAAAATCAGCCGTTTTTGCTCGAACATTAAATGCCTCCAAATGGTATTTAATTAACTTCCCGAGCCCCTGGAAGCATGAAAATCACTTTAAACATGCTAATTTTAGCTCTAACACTGATGATCCACCTACAAATGTGAACTGACGTTCAAAAATAAAACATTTGAAAACGGACCATTTTCCACATTTCTGAAGCATGACGTAATGGGGGGGTGTTATCTCTTTTGTCGAAATCAGCCGTTTTTGCTCGAACATTAAATGCCTCCAAATGGTATTTAATTAACTTCCCGAGCCCCTGGAAGCATGAAAATCACTTTAAACATGCTAATTTTAGCTCTAACACTGATGATCCACCTACAAATGTGAACTGACGTTCAAAAATAAAACATTTGAAAACGGACCATTTTCCACATTTCTGAAGCATGACGTAATGGGGGGGTGTTATCTCTTTTGTCGAAAATCAGCCGTTTTTGCTCGAACATTAAATGCCTCCAAATGGTATTTAATTAACTTCCCGGGGTGAAAAAACCCTTTTGAGAACTCAGAGTGAGTAAATTGGCCATTTTCATGCACTTTTAACCATTCCATAAATCTTGTGTTTTGGGCCCCTGGAAGCATGAAAATCACTTTAAACATGCTAATTTTAGCTCTAACACTGATGATCCACCTACAAATGTGAACTGACGTTCAAAATAAAACATTTGAAAATGGACCATTTTCCACATTTCTGAAGCATGACGTAATGGGGGGGTGTTATCTCTTTTGTCGAAAATCAGCCGTTTTGCTCGAACATTAAATGCCTCCAAATGGTAATTTAATTAACTTCCCGAGCCC
Organism: Lissotriton vulgaris; assembly: GCF_964263255.1. Taxonomy (NCBI): domain Eukaryota; kingdom Metazoa; phylum Chordata; class Amphibia; order Caudata; family Salamandridae; genus Lissotriton; species Lissotriton vulgaris. The sequence continues at coordinate 64,584 of NW_028243003.1, forward strand.
CTGGAAGCATGAAAATCACTTTAAACATGCTAATTTTAGCTCTAACACTGATGATCCACCTACAAATGTGAACTGACGTTCAAAAATAAAACATTTGGAAAACGGACCATTTTCCACATTTCCTGAAGCATGACGTAATGGGGGGGGTGTTATCTCTTTTGTCGAAAATCAGCCGTTTTTGCTCGAACATTAAATGCCTCCAAATGGTATTTAATTAACTTCCCGAGCCCCTGGAAGCATGAAAATCACATTAAACATGCTAATTTTAGCTCTAACACTGATGATCCACCTACAAATGTGAACTGACGTTCAAAAATAAAACATTTGAAAACGGACCATTTTCCACATTTCTGAAGCATGACGTAATGGGGGGGGTGTTATCTCTTTTGTCGAAAATCAGCCGTTTTTGCTCGAACATTAAATGCCTCCAAATGGTATTTAATTAACTTCCCGAGCCCTGGAAGCATGAAAATCACTTTAAACATGCTAATTTTAGCTCTAACATGATGATCCACCTACAAATGTGACTGACGTTCAAAAATAAAACATTTGAAAACGGACCATTTTCCACATTTCTGAAGCATGACGTAATGGGGGGGTGTTATCTCTTTTGTCGAAAATCAGCCGTTTTTGCTCGAACATTAAATGCCTCCAAATGGTATTTAATTAACTTCCCGAGCCCCTGGATGCATGAAAAT